>NC_056725.1:280222233-280439733 GCF_019279795.1 Protopterus annectens
CACACACACACACACACACACACACACACACACACACACACACACACACACACACACACACACACACACACACACAGAAGAACCATTGCATCTGACTGTCTCCAGTGAAGTTCCTCCTGTGCTTAACATGATTAACACGCAGTTGTTCTGGATGATGATGGATAAGTATAGTACTACAAGTATTAAATCCTTCAAGAGAAGTAAATATATAGACAGCAATCTCCACTTTTCAAACATTAAGCATCTTTCTGATGTGCATGTTGTTTCTTGTTTACAGAGCTCCATTAAAAAAGCAATTGATTCTGTAGTGAACTCTTACAAAAGGACCACCTAATTGCCACTGCTTCAGTTATCATGCAAACTAATTTTAGTTTAAGCACTTCATAAGATATTGATTTTATATTCTGAACTCAATATGTTTATATAAAGTTGACATTGAGGTATGTTTAATTATTTGTTTTTAGGAAATATTTTTCCATAGATCCACACCTGTAAAAATGTTTGCCAAAGCATCTATTTACTCACAGGTCTGAGGAGAAAAATTCACCCAAACAAAAAAAAAATAATACATATTGATTTACTGGAATTGAAACATTAATTTTAGATTACTGATCAAGAGAAAATGTATTTAAAAAAATACTATACCCATGTGTCCGGGTTAAAATTACTTTTAAATTAGTCATCAAGAGAAAATATATTCTTAACTCATAATATACATATACAATCAAGTTAGTAAGTCAGCAGGGAAACTGTGGAAATAAAGTCTTCAACTAGACATTAGGAAAAGTACACACCAACTTATTGCCAACTCTGTTTAGTTTCTTCATCATATCAAATTCAAGAGCTCTTGTGTATCAAATCATAGTCTTTCAAGATGTTCAGAGTTTTACTGTCTGGGTGCTTTGGAATGTAAATCACTGGTAATAGTCATTATCCTCTCTTTTTTATCACTGTTTCTCTCAAAAGATATGCACAAACTCTCTCCCACAATGATGTATCTCCTTCAAAACAGCCAAACCTCCAAACCTCAAATGCCCTTCTGACAGCATTTGCATTGAGGGATATCTGCAGTGAACTCTTTGTAACCCCCCCCTACATGAACAAAAAAGGCAAGACTGACATCACTCACTCATATTTGCCTACTCAATACCCCCACGGTGAGCTCCCTGATACCCTAGGATACCCTAGCTACTAATTAGACCTGCTGACTGATTCCAGAGATCTGGTCTTTCTGCATTTGTTTGACTGGATTGACCGTTTTCATTTTCTTTCCTTTCTACGACCCCAAATTGTGCATGCTGTAACGAAAAGAGACCCCATTTAAAGTGCAGTGGGGTGATGTGATTGATGTTAAAGGCAATGTATGTCTTTTCTGCCTTATGTCTGTTAATGCAGTTTCAGCACACTTAGGCAGGGCTGCTACATGCCTAGTATTTTCATCAATGTTAGGAATTTAGGGTGGCTGTCAGAAAGCAGAGATTTAGTGAGTGTCTGTCAGCTATTTTGAGCTTCTCTGAGTCCACAGATATTTTGAAAGTATATTTTCTAGTATTACATAATGTTTCATTTGGATGTTTAAATATCAGTCATGTTCTGCTGCTGGAATAGTCTGTTGTTTGTTTTAGTGGCCAACCTGAGAGGTATAAAATGTGATGATTATCAGTTAATTAGAATAATCAACCCAAAAATTTATTAGACTTGCATTTTTACAGAAGTATAGAAAGCTGCAAAAATCTTAGACTCCATTTTGTAATAGCAAAATAACATGTTTTATTTCAGTTATATTTATATATATGTTCATTTTGGCTCCCACATAATTTTTTGGGCATGAACAATAATGCAATTCAGGAAAACGTGACCTTGCATATTATCCATTTTCTTTGATTAAGACAATTGATAAGACAATTGGTAAGACGATTTGCTGAGATTGTCTGGGATTTTACTTTTAGTAAATAATATGATTATTTCTGGGATTTTACTTTTAGTAAATAATATGATTATTTAAAATAGTAGCAATCCTTGAAAATGATTGTTGAGAAGTACGCGTTCTTAACATTTGCAGGAAGCAATGCATTTGCTCTTCTTTTATGCTGCCACTGTCACGATAAGTAACTATGACAGAGAAGCAGTGCACTCTTTAATCATTAAAGTGGAAGTAGTTAAGAGCAGAACAGAGAATCGTTCCTTGCCCATTTATTGTCATTTCCAAAGGAAGAAGCACCATTAGCGAATGCGATTTGTGAATGGAACATTAGTGAAAGTGCTTGCCACTCTCCCAGGCCTCTTTTTTTCACTGTAGTCCCCACAACTATGAATACTTGTATATTTGGAGAATTCTTTGCAAAAAGCAGGCCATGTGCTAAAATCAGCACTGACCGGGCGGTGTGGGAATATTCTCCAGCTTCTGTGGTGACTGGATAATTTATTCAAATTGCTAGCCGCTAACACTGGTAGTTTGCTAGACAGACAGGTAAATGGATAGGTAGATTGAGGAGTTTAAATGCATAATGGATTGATTTCAGTGTTATAATAAATCGTAGAAAATGAGTTTACCTGAACTAAGTCTAAGGATATCAGTAACTTTACTGGTTGCTAAATATAAGAAGAAAAGAAAATGTATTTTTTTTAGGAAGAAATGTGCAAGTAAAAGGAAGTTAAGACATAATAACGGAAACAATCTATATAATTTTCTAAAGTATTATCTAATCATATCTCGTCTTTTTGGCTAAGATAATATATGAACCATTAAATGCTAAGTGGGATGATGATATGTTTTAGGGAATTTGTAAAGCTGGTTATGAAAACAGCAAGATAAGACATTACTATGAAAAGATTACATGTTTAGAGTTCCTGTCTATGTGCTGCTTCTAATCGGCAACTGTCCTTGTCCAATGTTCTCAACCCCTTATTGTAGTTTACGTCTCTTTATCTGTTTTCTTACATTCTGAACATTCCCACCTTTGCTTTTTCCTCTAAATTACTCATTTTACTAATTTCAGTATCATTACATGTTCCTGTTTTTAAACAATCTTCCAGCATTTCTTTTCACTTTATATTACTTATATTAGACAGAACCAATAGTTTTACCTTATGTATCTTCCATCCATATCAATAAAACAGTGTGGTAAGATAACACAGGTGATCATATTAGATGACCACACCAGAAATAAGCAGTGTGAAAAGCAATAGGGATGATTTGAGGTTTAATGAAATGCATGGAAATGGGAGTATCATTGTAACAAGTGTCAGTTATTTACCTTGATATTTGTTTAGATCATATCAGAATTATTTTTACAGTTCTTGAGGCCATTTATACCAGACGATGGTTAAAGGAAAGGCAGTCAAAACCAACTGGGAAACTGACAGATTCATAGGTTTTTAGCAACTACTAGGCTAACTGCCTTGAGGGGCATTTTAAGCCTAGCAATTTTCCATTTTTGTGCTCAAGTTAACCTATACCATTTGGTCATAGATCATCCTTACCCATCTCAAGGTTGATAAATTTATAGTCCCCATAATGAGAATCACTGGGATCATACCAGAGATAATTTATGGTGAGCTATGCATGGAATAAAATGCTTGAATATTTACAGGGATAACCTTTGTTTCTTATAAATTGATAGTCTGTTCCAGAGCAGTGGTGTCCTCTGTGAGTATACCAGTCTTTCCAAACTGTTCTGTTGATGTTGTGAATGAGGTTTAGATCCCTAGACTGAGCATTTCTGATGACATTTGTCTTACTAATGTATAGTAAATACATCTGTAATGAGTCAGAGAATGACTTGCATGCCAGACACAGGCCGCTTGTTAGTAGTCTGGAGGATACTAAGTATAGTGACAGGGCTTTCAGTCAGCCTATGTAGGATATGTTGTATAGGTCTTGTATTCTTTTACTAAGGTTGGCATTTGGGATAATGGTTAAGGTGTTTACCTCACTGGCAAGAGGTGTATAGGGTTTGATTCTCAACTCAGGAAAGTGACTAGGCTTAAAATGGCAGCTAGCTTAGTACTTACTTATGATCCAATGTGGGTGTTTCAGTTGTTGCATAGGACTGGATAGATACCTGCCAAAGGGGGCATTATATTCAATGGCAGGCCTAATGCGGGCTGAGTAAAGAGGGACAATAACATCCCTATGTTTAGAAACAATCCCCCATTTTTGTCAATTCTTCATCAATTGTTCAGTGCTAGGAGCCTAAACATTACACTCCACTCACCACAAGCCCTTCTCACCCTGGAGGACATTGTTGTTTGTGTAGTGACTGAGACATGGTTTAAAATAGCAGAAAGCACTCTGGCTAGACAGGGTTATAACCCCTTCAACATGTTTAGACCAGTTACTGCAGACCAGGAGGAAAAGACTGAGGCATTTCAATCTACATTCAGACAAGACTCACACCAAGGCTAGTACAGCAACACATTGCACCAGGTTTTCTCAGTGTCCCTTAGCAATAGAAAGAGCCCAAACCATAAATTAACTAGCTATAGAACTCCCTCTGTGATGCAAGAAAGACACAATGCCTATCTACAGGAACTAGAATCACTCAGTATTAAACCCAATACCATTTTCCTAGGTGAGCAAAATTATCCAACTACAGGTCTGGAAACCTACACCACCACTAAAGTGCACAAGTACAGAGATTCCTGGATTTTGTCAATGCAAATGACCTGGACCAATTATTCAGAGTACCCACTGGGGGAATAACATCTTGAATCTTGCCCTTACTAATATGAGAGAATCTTGCACTATCCCTTGTATATCTTCACCATTTGTTACATCTGACCATAAAGCACTCTACTTTGAAATAAACTTGAAACCATCTAAGGTACCTTTAGAAATTTCTTTAAGAGAAGGTAACTACTCCTAATACATTGGAAAGCCTTAACATTCCTACCAAAACCAGTTAACTCAGCTGAATATGGAGAAATGTACACCACCACACTATATCAGCATGTAAGCAGCTGCATAGATGTAGATGCAACTGGTAGGAAAAAGTACAGGGCAAACCTCAGTAAGAAACCTGCATATTGGTACCAAAAGTGTCAACAAGCTTTATAATAATAAGAAAAGAATTATGACCAAAAGTAAGAAGAGTCATTCTCAGAATGTTAGAGCCATTATCACTGAAATAAACAAACAACCCAGGAGTTTAATAAAATACAACAACGCCAAGTTTGTGACAAAAATACCTACTTAAGACAAAGACAAAAGGCAATTTTTAGTTATGATTGTAATCTTAAAAGCACAATGCAGCAGTGTGCTGAGCTGATTGCAAATGGTATCACCTACACTGAGGCTGAAGACTGCATACCTACTCACTAATAAATTTAGCTTGATCTTTACCCTCTCTCCCCTTTGTCTGTCTCTCAAGATGTACCTGAAGCTGCCTTGCTTCCATCTATCATATAAGACCATGTCTTAAAAGTGTTATCCAGAGCTAAGAATACTGCATCAGTGGGACTTGACAATATCCATGGATACATCTTAAATAGCATAATGCATGATTTAGCTGCACCCTTAACAACTCTGTTCAATCTTAACTTCAATACAGGTTTTGTAATGGAGAACAAACAGAGTCATTCCCTGGCATAATGCAAGACCTTCCACAGACCCAGGGAATATATTTATTTCTTCATTTTACATATGTTTACGTGGGAGGTCTAATTGGAAAGAGCTGTCCATTTTCAGCGAGGGCCCGGGGAGAAAAACTCCATAACAATTGCTACCATACTATACATAAGATATTTACAGATTCAGTTATAAAAATATAACAGATAATTACAATTGCAATTAATTCATTAATTAAATAGCAATTACATTCTCATAAGTATAACCAATCTCATATGCAAAGCCATGGGAAGATTTATCATAGAACTAATAAATCAGGGCATAGGGAACCTCTCAACACTGCACTATCTCAGTTTGGATTCTTCTAGGACAGAACATGCTTACTCCACCATTTGGAATTTTTTATGAAAATGTCAGCAAAACAATGGATAAAGGCAAAACGGTATATGCAGCATATCTCAATCTAGCCAATACATTTGACACTGTTCCCCATTTAGGAATAGTAGTAAAGCGAAATAAACTGGGAATAAACCCCCTTTTCCCCCACTGGATTGCCAACTGGCTCACAGATAGGATGCAGGAAATCAAAATAGCGGAAGTTACCTCCACAAGGAGATCAATCACCACTGGAGTCCCACATGATTCTATGCTAGGATCTCTCCTGTGTGGCAATTACTTTTTTGAAGTAAGAGCCAATAGCAAAGGGTTTGGGCTGACTACATTTGCAGATGACTGCAAGCTGGGTACAGTCATTTGAATCCTCAA
Source organism: Protopterus annectens (assembly GCF_019279795.1). Taxonomy (NCBI): domain Eukaryota; kingdom Metazoa; phylum Chordata; order Ceratodontiformes; family Protopteridae; genus Protopterus; species Protopterus annectens. The sequence continues at coordinate 280,228,568 of NC_056725.1, forward strand.
ATGGCTTAGAAATCTTGCATAAGGTATGTCCCAAATAAATAACTGGTCCAAAAAAAATGGACTGAAATTAATACCAAAAATGCATCAGTGTATCTTTTGGGAAGTAATCTACTACATTGAACTGCCGCATGGACTATGCCACCAAGAAATGACCCAGTTGTTCAGGATTAGGGAATTTATGTGGATAGTGAACTAACTTTTGACTAATGTGTCAATTGTTATAAGAAAGTCCTTCTATATTGCACAACTTATAAACAAAGAAACTGTGTCTAGATCGAGACTTTAGGTTGATTCTTTCTTAGTATGTTTCTCTTTCAGACATGAGATAAATAAGCTCAGTATGGAAATGTTTAAATTAAGGGAATAAAGGAGTTTCTCAGTGCAGGTTTTAATTGAAGATGCACAACAAAAGGTGTACATATACAGACTCACTCACATTTGATAGCTGAGGATATATGACAGGAAAAGTCTGGATATATTTTTTCAAAGAGATGGTAGTGGGTTCATGAAAAAGCCATCTTGAGTATTTCACAATGTCAGGGACACTAGATGACAATCATGAAGAATCTGTTCCCGTGCAGAATATGGATACCAAGTCATGTTAAAAATGGGCTCCCCATTGAAATGTCTGCAATTGTAATGCAAGAGCTGAAAGACTGAAGAAAAAGCTTAAAAATCCAGAAGAAAACTGAATATTGAACAGCACTCTTCCTCTTTAAACTTCTATTTTACAGGAGGCAAGCTATCCACACTCCCCAAATGTATACATGCCAACTATAACATCACCAGACCTACAAGAAAAGGGAATATTCTGGGAAATAGCCGTCTTGGATTTAGTATATGTAAGTCCATTATTTGGCCATTCAGACTCTGCATTTCAAATGGTTACCTTAAAAATGTGGTATAAACACTAACACCCATGGCAGTGTGATAGCTGGAACGCATGTGCTGTCTAGCCCCTAAGAACATTGTGGCACAGCTGAACAGCCTGAATGCGACATTAACCCCTCATATAGTGTTAGTGTATGCCCAACTCAGCACTTCAAATGTTTTTTAATGAGGAGCAGTGATTATTTAGATAACTTGCTGACCTCTGGATTGCTAAAAGCATGTATGCCTTGCTTGCTCTGGGGATAATAATATGTATATGTTACTGATGTGGTACTTTGAGTCATGGCAGAAGGCACCAGTGAATGACTGCATGCAAATGACTGTAGTAATTGGTTCAGTGACCCATGGCTGCCACATCTAATGATCGTTTAATGTAAAATTATGATGTACTGCCAGCAGTATTACTTCTTTAAAATGCAAGTGCCTTCCAAATCCAAATGCCATCACTAGCTTAATTATAAGTTTTAGTTCACTAGTTGATTAAACATGTTTTCCACCCTTGCTTAGTTACAAAAATGAGCAAATGATATTTCTCTCAACTTAGACTATTCTCCCCTTCACTCTTCTGGACCACCACTTTATTTACTTTTAGTCTTTCCTATTTCCCTCCATATAGCTCATCCCTTCTTGTCTACAACTGACCTTCTGTTTTTTTCTTCTGTCCATAAAATGTTATTTTTATATAACTATTGCTTGTTGTGTACATATGAATGTAGGCGTACATATCTATATCTATATTTATATCTACTATCAATATATATGTATATGTATATGTGTGTACGCCCTCCTGCACCGCCTCCTCCCTGATAATCATATATACAAACTCCAAGGTCAAACAACAATGGGGATAGTGCATAAACCCTCCCCTAGTATATTAATTTGTCAGTGTTTTTCAGATTAGATTTTTTCTGTCAGTCTTTTTTACTGTTGATCTTATGTTGTTTAGATTATTTCAGGTATATATATAAATATATATATAGATAGATATATATATATATATATATATATATATATATATATATACATATATATATATATATATATACATATATAAATATACATATATGTGTGTGTTTGCGTGAGGAAAATTCTTTGGAGTCTGCTTGGGGTATAAATGCATCTATGCATGTGTATAATAAAAATTTGCTAAAGTACAGCCAAATATGTTTGACTGTTCAAGTTTCTAGTGATCAGTAACATGCTCTAGGTAGTAAAAGTACCTATTTGTTACTCATATTTTACATGTCTGTTAATTGTATTAATTGTCACTTGCTTTATTTGTAACACAAGCTAAATCTCAAAAAGGACCAAAGACATATGTACCCCCACATAATGATACTAATACTAATACTAATACTAACACTAATGCTAATGCTAATACTAATAGTAATACTAATACTAATATTAATACTAATACAAATACAAATGCTAATGTTAATGCTAATGCTAATGCAGGTCATATCTACCTCCACCAAGATAGGCAAACTAAATCACAAAGAAACTATACTAGACTGGATACTAATCAACAGCCACCCCCAAATGTATACATCAGGGACTGTTCCTGATGACCTCATTGATCACTTTCTAACCTTTATTTGTAAACACAAAACCTATAATTCCCACCAGCCCTTCTATAGAACAGTAAGAAATAATAGGAGCTTTAATCCTAACAGGTTTCAGGGCGAACTCAAATCATGTAATTGGTTACCCTAAAACACTTGCCTCTAGATGAAGCTGCTGTTACTTTAACAATAAATTCCTTACCATCCTAGACACTTATGCTCCTGCTCGCTCCACTCGGACCAGAACAAAAGTTGACCCATGGCTCTCTAAAGATAAAAAATCAAAAATCATAGTCAGAAATAAGGCATGGGCTATGTGGTATGCTACAAGAGCCCCTCTAAATCAAATAAAATTTCGGCAGATAAGGAATGAGACAAAAAGAACCATTTTAATAGATAAACAAAATGACTATTTCCATCTCCAGCAATGAAACCAAAATAACCCAAAAAAGTTTTTGGCAGGTATTAATAAACTACTGCACCCAGGTCAAATCACCGCTGCACCTCCCTCAGCCTCTACTGATAAACTAGCAGAGGATGTCACCAACACCTTTGATAGTTTCTTTACTGAGACTATCCAAGCCCTAGCGAGCCACCTACCCCTGAACTTACAGAATACCATTCCCAGTACCCAGCCCTCCTTTAGCTTCCAGCCAGTCTCTACATTTCTAATTCATAAACTAATCAAAAAACTCAAACCTACTACCCTAGCTGCTGACCTTCTCCCAGCCGAATATTTGCAAAAAGCTGCAGATACTATACCGTACCCCATTTCCATTCTAATTAATCGGAACATATCAGAAGCTACAGTCCCCTCTGTCTGGAAAATATATTGTGTCATTCCCCTCCATAAAGTAGGTAGCTCTACTGAATTAGCTAATTATAGACCCATAACCATCTTGTCACCTCTGGCAAAAATTATGGAAAAGTGCATCCATAAACAACTTCTGCACTATCTAATCCAGAGCAACCTGCTGTCCAACTCTCAGGATGACTTCAGGCCTCATCATAGTACCACCACAGCCCTCCTCATCTTCACCAATGCCATAAGCTATAACAGGAACAATAACAAATTATCCTCAGCTCTTTTTTTGGATCTCTCAAAGGCTTTTGATATGGTTAACCACCATCTACTCATCCACACCCTGACAACAATGTCTTTAGGCAGTCATTCTCTCCAGTGGTTTCATTCCTATCTGGACAATCGACAACAAGCCGTCATGTGGCAGAACAAAATATCTAACCTCCGACCCAACTCCCTAGGTGTCCCCCAGGGGTCCATTTTGGGACCTCTTCTGTTTTCCATTTTTATTAATGACCTCCACACTGTCATCCCAAAACCTAACTGCATTCAATATGCGGATGACTCCACGTTGATCTGCACTGCCACCTCCCAAACAGAACTGCAGACAATTTCTCAGAGTACTTTTAACTTAGTTGAAAATTGGCTTGCTGATTGCTGTCTGATACTAAATCCCAACAAAACAAAGCTCCTATTTTTCTCTCCCACCCAAAGATCCCCAGTGTTACTCTCTTCATTAAGTCTAATAATGGAACCATAATCTCCCCAGATGCCCACACAAAACTCTTAGGCATAATGGTAGATAACAATCTTAAATTCAATGTCCACATCAACAAAACTATCAAAACCATTCATAAAAAACTTGGTTCACTATATAGGATAAAACCGTTCCTAATCCCACCTGCTAGGATTGCCACAGCCCGCTTCCATCTACTCTCTTCTCTTTTCTATGCCTCACCTTTACTTGCCAATTTAAACAAAACTCAACTTAACAAACTCTTCAGCTGCCATAATAACATAGCCAGATTTTCCACTGGCCTGCCTTACATTGCACATCACTGTAAAAACCTAAAAAATCTCAGCTGGCTTAAACTAGATTCAGTATAACCAAATCATTGTGTCTCATAAAGTACTTAATCAACCTGAAAATACACCGGCACTGAAAAAACATTATCTATCCTCACTCCAACCTCAGACCACTTCGCTCATCTAATAGACTGGTAGTACAAGCTATCAAATCCAACAATTCAGCCGGTGACTCGCTGTTCACCAACTCTTTTGGCAAAACTTGGAACTCACTGCCTACTGACATTACCTTAGAAACTACCCTATCTTAATTGAAAAAAACTCTCAAGCATTATTTCAAGTCTCAGTGGATGTGTCCTTGCTCCAAGCCTGACTAAATAATTGGTCTTACATGTGTACCGATACTACTTTTAAAAGAACTCATTTGTGTTAACTGTTAACCCATATTAAGTGTGAGCTTATATAATTTTCAAAGTCTGTAAATGGTGTTTAATTTTTACTATGTTAAGTTTGCCTATGTAACTAACTTTGGAGCTTTTCTTGCCGGGCCTCTGCTGAAAATGGACATGTATCCATTCAGACTATCCTGGTCAACAAATGTAAAATAAAATAAAAATAATACTAATACTAATACCAACACTAATACTTATACTAACACTAATAGTAATACTACTACTAATAATAATAAATCCTTCAGACTGTGGATTGGTCAGACAGCTCCTATAGGACAATGGAAAGTGATTAGCCCTCCTCTTTGCTGTGCGTCATTGTAGAATGCAAACTGGCATGGGTCCCTAACCCTGATTTGTACAATGCTTTACTGATGGTAGAATGTACTGATGAACTGCACTGTCTCATTGCCAGTACTGTGGAATAACACAAGTCTATGGAAAGTATATGCATACACTTGTAGCATGTAATTGATTCTGATGAATCCACCCCTATACATTTAATACAAAAAAAAAGATTGTTTTAAAGATAAAGTGCGCACATAATCCATTAACAAGAAGTAGGCAAAAGTTGGTCTTCTTCATTCATTCATTCATTCAAATTAGAGAGAAATGCTGATGCTATATTCTTAAGAACCTCACATTATTCACTAGATTGCATTAATCACCACTAGCTTATAGTTCATAAGTTGCATGCACCTTATATAATAAAAATGTTTGTGAAATATATGTGCATGCTAAGACACACATTCACACTGATGCAGTCTGTTAACATTTTCCTCAATATATGCAACATGAAAGACCTACACTGGTTGAATTTCTAATTCAGTCTAGAACAGAAGCTGCTGTTAAAATGGATAATTAGTAGGGCATATAAAATATTGCATAGTAACTGTAAGAATCAATCAGAAAAGTTCAGAAGAGACTGGGAAGAGAGACTAGCTGTGCAATTCACAAAGAAGCAAAGGGCAGGCATATGATGGCACGCAAATATGCAACCAAGTCTAGAAGACTTTTGTCTGGAAGTATTTGCAAATTTTGCATAGATGTGTTTATACTCCAAGCAGACTCCAAAGAATTTTCCTCAGCTAGATGGCAAATGTTTGAAGTGTGATGGGAAGAGCGAGACAACTGGGAACATGTTTTGGATCTGTAATAAGTTGACCAACTTTAAAAATTCCCTTCAGAGTACTCTGTCGGGAATACTGAGTGAGTAAATGAGTGCAACGAAGGACACGATTTTTGTTTTTTTCTGGGATACAGAATCTGAATTGCCTAGACATAGTAAAGCCTTGCTAAGTTTAATTCTGGTTGCTGTCAGAAAAGCAATTACTAGAAAATGGAAATCAAAATCTAAACATATTATACTTGAAGTAGTGAATATTATAACAGAGATAAAAGAAGAGGAGGTAGGATTTTAGAAAAGGGTTGGAGTATATTACATAGAAAAAAATGGAAACTGCAGGAATAAAACATGCAGAAACATGTTTTGGTAAGGGAATGAGGTTTAACAGAAGGCAGAAACTGACATTTATGTAATGTTAACTAGATTATATGATGTATAACAATGTATATGATGTATAATGTTTGTAAATGTTTACTTATTAATATGGTTTGATTACTTTTATATAAAAGCAAGTTTGCCCACGTTGCAAGTGATAATTCAGTAAATGTGTTTTAAAAAAATGTATGCACCGTACTTAAACCTTCAATGTAAGGCACAAACATGATAGAGTTAGGGATGCTTGTTTTTTTCTGTTTGCACTATTTGCATCTATAGCATGAATGACCTGTGAAATACAGTTGCCGGTTATTTATCGCTGATATAGTGTTTTACGTCTGATTCTGTAAAGGATGATGATAGTGATGATGAAGATGATGTCATTATTTTCTTCTTATTATTCATATGTTGAGTTTGTTCCTCCACATCAGCACCAGATTCTCCATAAGTAGCCATATTAACTTAATCCAGCCTAGTATGTATTAACTTGGTCTCTCCTATTCAGGATCACTAGTCCCAGGGTTGACAGCTGAAGTGAGCTTGCAGGAGCAGGGGGACCAGCGTGTCACTACAGCTGTTGAGGAGGTACATCGTTTTTGTTGGCTTATTGCTCTATTCCTGTAGTGTATACTGTCTTTTTTAGGCTGGATTGACTGCGACGCATGGTCTTAGCCATGCCTCTGCTATGTGCCCTAGAACGACAACATCCCAAGACCCTCCCATATGCCCAGCCCAGATACATCTCCAGTCATAGTCTCCAGCAGAGCTAGAGAAGTAGCCTGCCATCCGCACAATGTCATCCTAGTTCCTTCTTCCAGAAACAGTTATCCAGGGAGTGCTTCGTCACTTCTTTCTCTGCCTCACCAACTCCAAAAGATGTCCAAGCTGCATATCAGGCTCTGGCTGAGAAGGTCATAGGTGGAGCTTTGTCCCGCTCTACCATCAGGGCTAATAGTGACGATGATGATGATGATGCTGGGGTATAGTTCACAAATTTGCTAAAATATGTATGCTGTTTGCATTTCCTTCATTTGCTAGTTAGTACCTGTGAGGCAGGAAAAGCACGTTTTATAGATGATTTAGAACTCTGAGCTGGTTAAGTGGCTGTAACCCATGAGTGAAAAACGTTGTAAATCTGTCTGTGAGAAACAGCTCACAATGTCAAGCAAAACTCTCCCAGATAAATACTATACACATGCTGCAGCAATTTATATGAGATCTTGCATCAAATCCTGCTCAGTGCAAAAGTTACCATTTGGTATGGGATTCCGGACTTGAAGACATGAAGATATTATGATTTTACATGCATTATTTAAGGTGAATTTTGCTAATGGACTTTTACAGAGCTGTAAAGCATGCAATGTTTTCTCATTATCTTTTCATTTCTCTTTCTCTCGCTCTCTCTCTCTCATTTCCCTTTCTTTCAGTTCTCTGACTTGATTCCAGGGTGCTGCAGACTGGTGGCTTTCAGACAGTGATGAGCAAATTGAATTGCTTGCAGTAACTGGGGCAGTACTTATTAAAATGCATGTCTCTGCTGTAGCTCGAATGTGCTGACAATGTTGTTTTACCACATGACAGCCAAAACTAGATCAGCATCGAATTTCCCCTGTGGTACGAATAGTGCTACATCAAAACATTTAAAACATCTGTTATATAATGCTTAAAGTCCTTATAAATTTCGGTAGTATCCCTGTCTTAACTGATTCAAAAGATTATTACAGAAAGAACACATTACTTTCTCAACCTTTTTATCTGAACTAAGTAACTAAAGATGAAAAGTGCAGTGTTACCTTTCATACCTCCCTGAAACTATGTTTATCTTAGAACCCTCTGTGCCAGCCTCATTTTTAACAGATGACACTTCTTATCTAACCAGATTTTCTACGACACAATGAAAAATTGGTATCATACAGGAAACAATGCATGCTTTCTAAAAATAAACACGCTTTCTGAATGCGTCGGCTACAGGTAGATGAAAAAATGTTTAACAGAAATGTTGAAATAGTCTGATATTTTATAGCCTTTTTGTGATATTTACCTGGGGATGTATGCACATATACAGAGAGATAGACAGAAACACATATATATGTGTGTGTGTATGTGTGTGTGTGTGTGTGTGTGTGTGTGTGTGTGTGGGGGGGGGGGGGTGCATTTAGAATTTTTTTCTTAAAGTTATCAGACAAAAAATTCCTTTTCTATTTCCAGACAACAAGAGCATACATACCACAGAAAAGGTATCTGTAGCTTTGTATGTTAAACCACTTATTCAGTCCCAATATGAATGTTGTAAATCACAAGGGGATGTGGTCTTTAGGGCAATGTGCCATCAAGTCATCATTTAACAATTCAAGTAGCTACTCCAGCTGTTTATTTTAAAACAAAATGCATTTGATATCTACCATTCTTTCTATCTATCTATCTATCTATCTATCTATCTATCTATCTATCTATCTACCTATCTATGCCTTTTTATATTCCACAACTGCCACATTATACCGTTTTGTATTGTCTTGAAACATTTACCAACCACAATATGTTTAACATAGTAGGCAGTGTAGGACCCCATATTGGCTGCAACAAGAGCAAATAAATTATTTAGGTACATTTGCATGCGGCAACATGACAGACCAGCACAACTCATTATATGTTTTTATTATTTGCAAGCAGACCAGACAGTTTGGACATAGCATGAGAGCATTGGTGGAGTTAGATCTGCTCTGTATATCACAGTATACAAATGAAGAGGAGGTAACTTTAACATTTCCTAGTTATTCCTTGTAATGTTTCAATAAATATCTGCTATCTCTCATGAAGGATCTGGGTAGTGATATGCATTTACCTTCAAATTAAAACTAAAAGGAAACATGGCACTACTTCCAAATTAAAAACCCGGCAGGAGATATGGCACCACCCCAGAATTAAAACTTCGAAGATGATATGACACTACCCCAAAATTAAAACCTAGAAGGTGATATAATGTTATACCCAAATTAAACCTAGAAGATGATATGACTGTTCCCCAAATTAAACATGGAAAGAGATATGGAACTATTCCCTCATCAGGCAAATAATAGAGTACAATGTTCCCTTTGGTATGTACCTAAACAGCCACCTGCAGCAATTGGAGAGACCTCAAAGGTTCCTCACAAAGGAAATTCAGGGTCTTCAGCACATGCTTTATGTAGACAGACAAAAATCACTGTCAATATACTCTGTATCATATAAACTACTCAGAGGTGACCTGTGCCTTGCATACAGACCAGCCTCTGATCCTGCCTTAATGGAAATGCTGCACATTCATAAGTCAAATGGTGCATGATTGACTCGCTGTAGGGACCTTAACCTACCATGGTATGTCTCCCAGAGGTTGCCTGTCTTCTGGAATAAACTTCCAGTACAGGTTAAACGGAGCCACTCATTAACTCATTTTAAGTATAACTTGGACGATTGGATGGGAAATGACAAATTCATCCCAAGGGTTGCACCTGTATCCATCTTGGATGGGGGCAGTCAGGGCTGATTGAGATCTACTTGTAACATAGACCATATCTCTAGACCCTTAAGGGAACAAGGGTTGAACTTGGCTAGGCTTGTAAGGGCCCTAGGGCCATTAACCTAGCAACCTCCCATCAACCTATGAACCTATGAACTACCCTAGAATTAAAACTTGATAGGTAACATGACACTACCCCCAAATTAAAACCCGGAAGGTGATATAGCACTACGTCAAATTAAAACCTGAAAGGAGATATGGCACTACCCCAAAATTAAAACCTAGAAGGTGATATGACACTACCCCAGGACTAAAACCTGGAAGATGATCTGACACTACCTCAAAATTAAAACCTGGAAGATGATAAGTCACTATCCTCAAATTAAAATCTGGAAGGTTATATGCCACTATTGTATTGTTGGTTAAATGCTATTTTTATTAGGTCAGTGTTTTTTTCCTTGGTTTTATTATTTTACAATGTGTGAATCTTGCTTCTATACCAGGGCATCACTTGTAGCTTTTTGGACTTTTTCTAACATGTTGTTCACCTCTGCAGATGTTTGCAACTTTTGGAGAAATATTGTGATGGGTCGTACAGGGAAGTTGATGAAACACCCCTCATGTGTAATGCCAGGATTGGTTCTCAGCTCCCCTTTTATCCCCTGGAGTACACTGTTCATTTTCCTGGCTCCAGATGTTATCCAGTGCTCCTTTCATCCATTACCACATATTTGGAATCCATCCTTCAATAGCCATTTTTAGGGTGTTGTATTATAATGAGAGGTCTGTCCATAACAAGGCTGAGACCATCTCTGATCTATTGCAGAATGTTGGCCTTGCGTTCATTACTGAGATCTGCTTGGATGTTAACTTTGGTCTTTATTTAGCATCTGCCCTTATGTCTTATTTTCTAGAACTACAGTGTAATTAGAGGGGTTGCGATAGGAAGTGGAGTGATTGCTTGTGGTGGGTCTGGACTATAGCTGGTACAGGTTGGTTCAAGACAAACTAACTACTGAAGTCATCTTGGATGAAGAGCAAATGATAGGTTACTCCTTGTTTGCCATGCACTTAGATGGACAAGAACATTTCTTCACCAGTTCACTAAGGTTGCTAGTCATGAGCACATATTAGAGCTGTGTGTTAGTCTTGCCAGCTCCCTATTTCTGCAACTGATAAATTGGGTCATACTTTTGAACTAGTGTTGCTGTTAGGGTAGAAGGCAGTAATACTGATGCTGGAGCCATTCTCATGATCTGATCAGTTCCTTATCCACTTCAGTCTAGATCTTCTGCACCTTAGTCCTCCATACCATGATAATGAACAGAGGTCAATCCACTGAGTTAATCAGATTGTTCTGGGTCTTTTTTCATTGACAGTATTTCAGTTTCTTCTGTGAGATGAGGCTGAGTCTCTACATGCTTTTGTTGGAGACTAATATTGCTCTTTGTCTTAACACTAGATTCTCCTGCCCAACATCATGTTTGCCCAATAATTATTAAGAAGACTGAACTGTACTTTGATTACAAACTCCACTTCTTTGGATGAAAAGGGTGCACATTGCAGCATTAGAGGTGCTAGGCAGGTCTGTTGTGTAATGTGCTTGAGTAAGAGTTGCATTATGCCACCTACAGCTGGAAGAGATCACTCGTAAAAAGATGGCTTATTTATCAAGAAACAAGTTTGTCGCATCAAATCAATCAGCCATAGTCTTCCATGTGTTGGAATGGTTGTGCAGCCAGGAGAGCATTATCTGTTATTGAGGGTGAATCTATTGATCTGTGACAAGGTTGTCACTGTCTAAACTGCCTTGAGCCAGTAGACCCAATGGGCACTGCTTCAATCCTCCCTGTTCTGTCATAGATGGTGTTGGATACTCATGATTATGATATATTCATATTTATGGTATGGAATCAACAACTTGAGGTCTAAATCCTAGTCCATTAAGACTGGTCATGCCTGTTCTTTGTGTTGTGTGTCCAGTAATTTTTCAGGTAGTAGTTAAGTCTTTGAAATCTAGGATCATTCCAATGGCTTTGAAAGAGGCATTTGTTATGCCTACTTGTAAATAAAAACTTTTAGATCCAAATATACCTAAAAGTTCCTCTATTAACTCAAATTCACCTTTTTAAAAAAATATTCAGAAGGTTGTTTATAAGCAGCTTCAGCCCTATTTTATAGGCGTGGTCTCATAGAAAACTTTCAGCCTGGGTTTGAAATCACCATTGTACAGACAGTATTCTTTCTTGGATAATTAATGTTTTGTTTTTTTGGCCAGAAACAATTGACACTATTCAGTATCGGGCCTACTGGAACTTTCAGCAGCATTTGGTAATGTTAACTGAAGCATATTGTGGTCTCGCCTATATAGTCTTAGATTGGTTTGCATCTCACCTGTCAGGCTGTTTCCAATCAGGTCAGTTCAGATATGATTACACTGTGGAATATCACATTCTATAAGACTCAATTTTAAGTCCTTTATTGTTTACAGTTTACATGGTTACACTGAGGAGGCTGACATACTATAGTTATACAGATGACATTCAGTTTTATTTTTCTTTCCAAAAAGATGAAATGGCAAGTGTTCATTTCCTTTCTTAGCTGACCACATTGAAGCCATCCACTCTTTCTTCCTTGCAATCAAATGAAACTGAACACTTCCTAAATTTAGGGTATGGCAGTTCATGCTACCTTGAAGGATTCCAGTACCCTTTGACTTCTGAATTTTATTTTACATGGAGAAGCCAAACTTGCCTTTGTTGAAAAAGGCATAACCTTGACATAATCGTATATCTTAGGTTGACACTTCAGGACAAATGTCATTCTTTGTAAAATCCGTAATATTTGCATTGAAGAAACATATTTCTAGATGAACCCCTTTTTGTCTCAAAGTGATCTGTCAGTAGTAGGTTATGGTTTAGTCTCTTCTGTGGTGGATTATTGTAAATGTCCTTTACCTAGCACCCCCCAACAGTGCATGGGACTGTTTTCTGTTGGTTCTCTGCTGCCAGGTTGCTGACTGGTACTGTTGATTACTAGCATATTACTCTTGTTCTGCTCAGCTTTCATTGGCTGCTTGTTCAATTCAGAATTATCTATAAGGTTTTAGTGTTGGTATAGTTGTCCATACACAGCTTTTGTGCCTCTTATATATGAAAGGGTTAATGGTACCATATACTCCAACTAGGGTTCTAGGCTTGGCAGTCAGCAACTCAGGGGATGATGGAAGTATCATAGATGTACATTGAGAACTCTGGTGTTCATGTCTTCCCATTTAAGGCATCCTGCTTGTGGAATATATTAGCTCATTGGCTTCTGGAGTCTTCCTTTTTGGCTAGCTTCTGCACATCACTCAAAACGTATCTGTCTGAGACTGCATATAAAGGGGTATGATGAGTTGTAATGACTTGAATGATAACTCTTTTTTCTTAACATTTCATGTTATTTTTTAATTTTATGTAATTTTAAATTCTCTACAGTAATGATGCAATCATTTACAGGGCTGTTTCTTCACTAACTGCCAGCACAAAAAAATTAGACAACCTTCCCTGTTTATTAAACTTGCTTAAAAATTACACTATGCTTGCTACCAAACAAAAAGTCAAAACAGTCTTTAAACACAGGTGTATATTATGTTATTGAACTTTTAAAAGTTCGAACATCATATGGTCGAAGCCATATGACTAAACTTTGAAAAGCTAAAAAAAAAAAATAAATAAAACAACAGAAAAAACCTACCTGACTGCTGCACCCACCACACTCCCTGCTCTTTAAATATACCAACTCTGAGTTCGTACTACAGTGCAGAAAAGGGAAATCTTCCCATTCCACACTGTACGGAGATCTCCAATGAAACATTCAAACTTTTAAAAGTTTAATCATATGGTGTCAATCATATGCCATTCAAACTTTTAAAAGTTTGATAATGTAATATACACTCTTTAAACACTGAGTCATCCAGGACAACAACCATGAATTAACTAAAACAACTTCATAACTGATATGTCTAGGAATCTGGTCAGACCAAAACTTAAACTTCTAACACTTCATCTCAACTACTACATCAAAAATCAACTCACTCTGCTATTGGCTCAGAAAGATCTCGCACGTTTGATTAACAGAAGCTAGATCTGCAGGAAGTAACTGAGTTCTTCAGGAACAAATCAAATATGGTATGTCAATCATAACTTATACTTCAAAGAAAAATCTCAACTTCCTGCAAACTGTAGCAAATAATATTTCATCCTCACCCTCAAACCTAACAGCAACATTCTACGAAAAGCTAAATGCCTGCCTCACTGCTAACATCACTCACTCATAAACTCTACAACTTAGAGATCACCTACTAACTTGCCAACAGATTAACCAAAATACCCATCAGTTATACCATCCGATGTCACTCACAGAGAACATTCTCTTTACTTGCCCTAACAATAAGCTGCACATTACAGACCACAGTTTCTCAGCATTGCCCCCCCCCCCAATATGGAAATCCCTCCCATCAACTATCCAGACAGTCTCCTTCTTCAAAGATTTACTGTAACCAGCTCCATAACCGTGTTCGTAGTGTATATAATGAAGTCATCCATGGATGTTACAGAAAAAAAAATTTAGCTTCATCCTTGTAGACTGTTTGCCTTACTCTGCTCATACCATGTACATAACACTTATGCTTTAGAATATTCTTACCATTTCCTAATTTGGCTTATTCATTACTCTCCTCTTAGCTCTAACCCATCCCCCGACTAACCTTCTCTAGTATCTCTTCCCTCATCTATCTTTATGTCGATTGTCCAACTTGTAAACTGCTCATCAGTTTTTTCCTGTTAGTTACCTCATACCTTCAAAAAGGTATGAAGGCATAAGTCATACATGTGACATTTCCATCTATGTTGTACGTAGTGTAAATATTGTATAATTTATTGAAATGAATTAATAATATGTGCAGTCTCTGTCATTCTTTTATAGTGTCATCTGTCTTTACTATTATTTATTTAACTCTATACTTCAAAGAACAATGTAATTTTCTGTTTTTTTTTTTATTTTCCTTTGTACGTGAGCATGAGAATGGTCTACCTGGATCATAGTTCCACCCCAGATTATAAAGGGGAAATAAAGTAAACATTTAGTAAAAGGAAACATACATCTCTTCTCCAAATGTAAATGCGTGATTGTTAGATACAAAAAACTGGTATAAACAGAATGTGCATCCTGTTTTCTCAGTCTGCTTTGACTGCACTCCATCTAATCATAGTTCAATACATTCGGCTCCAATTCCCCCTGTGCATCTATCGGCAATGCTCAACCACTTTGCTTAGAGTTGCATAAGCTATTAATAAGTAGTTATCCCAGTAGTTACCAGCTGTATATGCAGAGTGGTTCTATAACTTCAATGATATAGCCAGAATGGCTATACAAACAATCTCAGCATTTCTCCAGTTATATATGGTGTGAGACAAAGAATTGTCAGCTATGTGTACATCTGTGCATATGTAGCTTAGTGATTAATTCTTGCACAGTACATGAGACCAAAACCACACCACTGAGACAATAAAATCAAACATATCACTTTAAATTGACTCATTTGGAAAGAAATGATAACCGTCAAACATTTGGGTAATTGTTTCCATATACAAAACAACTTAAACTACCTTATCATAACAGACAGCATTCCTAAATTTAAGCAGATGGTAGCATTACTCAAGCTTTATGTATGCTTCCATTTATGGGTTACCATGGAACTCGGATCAGCTACTTAAATCAAGTGATAAAAGCTACAAGCAGTTCTTTAAAATTTAAAAAGCTTGTACCCAAACCATTGAAGGAACAGAGTGGTTCTTATTTTAATAATTATAGCTGAACTGCTGTTGAAAATATAGTGTAGTTTACAGATGAGAGAATCAAACTACAGTGAATTGTAAAAGTCTTGAAGACTTAAATGGAACACTAGTTTCTTTAGTGGTATTCACAGTGGTGATTAAGAAGTAATGCAAGGTGCTTGGACAAAAGGTCACAAATACCCAACCTGCTGAAACCAACACATTAAAACTGCCTTGTAAAGGACAGGCAGCCTTGCCAACTGAGTCATGCAGGTTACTTATGAAAAATGACTGCATATATACATGGCAGCGTGTAACAGATGCCTGTGGAATGGTGCACGCAGTCATGAATACACATGAGCAATGAAGCAAGCCAAGCTGCACAGCCTACAAATACAGTGTAAGGGTATATATTATGACTGCAATGGTGCAGGTTGGTATGTGTCAGGTGTGACACCAGGGAAATACTGCCAGTTCAGCAATCTGGAATTTTGCAAATAATCATATGTCATTTGTGAATAGTAATATGATTCATAAGCTTGTCTTACACATGTAAGAGAACTATATGTTATGTGGATATTAAAGTACTGGTGTAGAAGTGTGTGTTGTTTTGTACTGAGCTTTAATAAAGTAACCACAGTGTACCCTACTGGAAAAGAACAGAAATGTATATAAAATATATGCCTGTGCAAATGTATGCTTTAATAATAGAATCTGGAACATACAGAGTTAACTTGCAACATATCACATATTACTAACTTTCCTCCTACCCCATCTCAGTCACCTAAAAACTTTTCTATTGTACCACAGTCCCCCTCTGCTCCAGCCTAAAAGACCTTCCCTCTCATCCATGACCATCCCAACCCTCCCTTTTTTGCTCCTGCCTCCACTATTTCTCCTTCTTTCATTAACATCTGTTACCACTCATTTATCTCCAATAAATAAAGATCCGTTATATCCCCACACTAACAAAGTCCCTTCACCTCCGTATTCTATAAATATCTCTTCATCTATCATTCCTTTGAATATCCCATTTCCTAGAATAAAAATTCCTCCCTCCCACCCCATATCATCCAAAAGCAAAACAAAATGCCTCCTCTATTCTCCACTAAAATGTAAACCCTACTACTGCCCAAAAGCCCTGCTTCTGTTAGGAGACATACATCCAAACCCAGGACCTGTCCCCAACTCTACTGTCGCAACTCCTCCCCTAACCCAGGTCATTCATCCAGTCCAAACAAACATATCTCCTTTTACTCAATCAATACCCAAAGTATTCTCAGCAAAATAAGTCAACTTCATGCATGGATAGCTAACCACACCCCAGATGTCATCTCCCAAACTGAAACTTGTATATCCTTAGTATTTTCTAATCTACTCCCCATTATGCCATTCCCAAACCCCATTCCTCAGTTCAACAACACAGAACTAGTAATAGGCTTACTACAATTGAATAATCACAAACGCATCTGCTTCATATCCCTTTAAATTCCTCCTGGTAACAATACCACTACTCTAGAAGACATCCTCTAATGGGCCTCAACTAACATTAACCTAGAGAGCTACATTATAGGAGATGTTAATATAGATTGGAACAAAATTAACAACCAGAATCCAGCCATATCTATCAATCTTTTCAACTTTACTCAATTTACTAACTCTATCACTAGACCTAACAAAACCAGTCCTCCAGGATCTACTCTGGACTGGATCCTAGCTACCCACCCTAACAACATCCTTGACTCAGGCATCCTTCCCAAAGTCTTTAGTGACCACCTGCCTGCCTTCATTTATTGAGCAAACCATCCCCCCCTCTCCAGCACCAATACATATATACACATAACCTAAAAAACTTCAACCCTGTAACTTTCTTTAACACCCTCAAACAAACTAACTGGAACAATCTAAAAACACTTCCTCTTGATAATGCCGTCGAGTACTTTAACTCAACCTTCCTAAATGAGCTATAAGAGTTAAACTCAACTCCGCCCCATGGTTAACTAAGGAAACCAAAAAAATTATGCAACAGCAAGATAAATGCTGGAAACTCTCTCAGCACAATAAAAATCCAGAAACCATTGCTCACTATAAGCAACTCCGCAACCTTACCAAAAGACATACAATCAAAGACAAACAATCCTACTATATGAAACTCCAAGCCAACCACTCCAAAAACCCCAAACAATTCTGGAACTCTATTAACTCCCTTCTCTACCCAGGCACCAAAAATAACCCTTGCCCTGACACTGCCAAGTCTGATCCAGAAATTGCCACTCTTTTTAGCTCCTTCTTTACTAACTCTATAGCTGAACTAAGTGCTTCCCAAATAACCCATCCACACAACTTAGTCACTCTACCCAAGCCTCTAAACCCGACTCTCCCCCTACCTTTGAACTTAAACCAGTACCTACCTCATACATAAAAAAGCTTCTTAGCAAACTAAAACCATGCTCTAATGCCCCAGATAACATCTCATCTAAATTCTTACAAATTGCTGCAGACGGAATTGCCCTCCCCATTAGCATCCTAATCAACAGATCCATACAGGAATCTTATGTCCCCAAGCTGTGACGTGCTGCCTTTATACATCCTCTCCACAAAGGTGGTAAACATAATAATATTCAACTTTCGCCCCATAGCCATCCTTTCCCCAATATCCAAAATATTGGAAAAATGCAATCACACCCAGCTAATGCCCTTCCTTACCAAAAAACACCTCATCTCTCATACCTAACATGGCTTCCACCCTGGCCATAGCATTATAACTGCTCTTCTCTCATTCCTAGATATTGTCACCCATGCTCACTACTCTAGAAAAATAGTTTCTACCGTTTTACTAGATCTCTCCAGGGCCTTCGATACTATCTTCCATACTCATCTCATTGGCCATCTTGCAAACCTCAACCTCTCACATAATACCCTATCCTGGTTCTCAAGTTACCTATCTGACTGATCTCAAGCTGTAAAATGGAGGAAAGGCACCTCTAACTTCCTTCCTACCCCCACAGGAATTCCCCAAGGTTCCATTCTTGGCCCTATTCTATTTAACATCTTCATCAATGATATCCACTCTCTCATACCAAACACTAAAATCGTACAATACATAGACAACTCCACATTAATCTGATGTGCCGCCAACCTCCCAGAATGTCAATCATACACTCAAACTGCCTTCTCCACTACTGAGAACTGGATGCTACAAAAACACCTATCTCTAAACGCTAACAAATCCAAAATACTACTTTTGCACCCCTCTAAATCCTCCCCTCTTGATAAAAACTCTTTCCAAATTAGAAGCCATAACAATTCAAACAGAGAAACTGTTCCCTATGCCAAACTACTTGGGGTTACTATAGATGAATACCTCAAATTTGACACCCATATTCTACTAAACATCAAGAAAACTCATCAAAAACTTGGCCTGCTATACTGAAACATCCACTAATTCTCTCCTTCTACTAGACAAACCCTCGCCACTACCTATCTTATTCCCTCACAAATGTATGGTGCCCCTCTACTAACTAACCTATCTGCCTCCATCTCCTCCAAAATGGAAAGTTGTTATAATAAAATTTCAAAATTCACCAACAAAGCCAAACACTCCTCCCACCATTGCTCTGCCCTCCACTCACTAAACTGGCTAGAACTTCCCAACCTTCTAGACTACCTCCAACTTACTACTTCCCATAGGCTATCATTTAACCCTTCTAAATGTCCTGCACTATCCAACATCCTACAACCATACATCCCTAACAGGCCAGTTATATCTGCTCACCTAAACCTAATCACTATCTACAAACCAAATTGCCCTGCAGGACAGCACCTCCTGTCCTTTTCTTTAACCAAAAAAATGGAATACTCTTCCTCCTTCACTACGAATCATAGAAAGCCATAACAACTTCAAAACCCAACTCCATTCCTACTTGTTCTCTAATCAGAAGTGCAACTGCACTCTCCCCACATAGCCTTCTACTCTCTCTACTCTAATTGCATTGCCATACAACTCCTATTCCTAGCAACTTTGCTCCATGGATTTTACTTATTCTTTAGTGTTATCTTGTGTATATAATGTAAATATTGTAAATAGTTTGCTTTCCCTTTTCCTCCTTCCCTAACATTTATAATTATTCTGCCATTCTGCTGTAATAATACCCATATTCTATTTCTACCTTTGAAACACTCATATCAACATATGACTCACATGCTATGCAACTACTGTACCTCATAATGTCACTGACTTATAATGTATCTGTATCCATGAATCTTTATCTTATCTGTTGTATCTCAATGTACCTGTATCCTTGAATCTTAATTTTATATGTTGTATTAAATTGTTTACTATGTAATGTGAAGCTTTTCTCCCTGGGCCTCCACTGAAAATGGGACCCTGAGCCCAGTGGACCTCCCCGGTCATAAAACTGAAATAAATAAATAAATAATAAATAAAATCCCAAAACCTGGACAAAGACATTCTCCTACCTGGATATAATAGACTTCACCTAGATCATCCAAACAAAAACGGAGGTAGAGTTGCCATTGTCTACTCCAACAAACTAACTCTCTCAAATCCCATACAACCAATCCCATTATTTCCAACAGCAGAATTACTAACAGCTAACCTTAAACTTAACAACTACACCACTATCATAGTAGCAGACATCTACATTTCACCATGGGATAATAACCCTCTGCTGGAAAACATCTTCTCTTATTTTTCTCATTGCATTCCCAATGAAACCATCTCCTTGGGGATGTAAATATAAATTGGTTAACTCTATGCAGTCTTAGCTCTCCACATAACATTAACTTATATGGTTTTACATAACCAGTCTCTCAACCAACCCATACCAATAACTCACACACACCTAGTACCCCTTTAGACTGGATTCTAGTCTCTAATCCCTCCAAATACCATAACCCAGATACACTACCTAACATCCTGAGTGATCACTCCCCAATAAAAGTACTTAGATATACTCCTCATTCCTCTAACCACACAGATACATTACTTGTTGCAAACTATATAACTTCCACCCAGAAACCTATAAAACCCTTCTCTCTATAATAAATTGGAAATTCCTCACCCAACTCCCACTAGATGACGCAGTCCAAGCCTTCAACTCTACCTTCCTTATCATCCTAATCTCTCTAGCTCCTCCCTGCAAAGTACATATACAATCTAACATATCTCCATGGTTATCAAAAATTACTCGCACCTTAATGAAAACGAAAGACCAGTATTGGAAGATGTGGGCACAAACCAAACTCCCTGCAGACCTGCAGAGATGTAAATAACTCAGAAATCAAACAAAAAAATCATCCACAAAGACAAAAAGGACTTCTATTTCAACCCTCCAACAACAATAAAATCTGATCCATAAAATTCTGGAATACTGTAAATCAAATACTACACCCCAGTAATCCTAGCTCCCCCAATCCATGCCCAGACAAGACACTTGAAGAAACAGCCAACATCTTTAATACCCACTTTATCAAATCCATATCTAAGATGCTTAACCCTCATCTTAACTCCTCTGATTCTAACACTCCAAACTCTTCCAAATCTACCCTAACTACTACCCCAGCACATAATTTTATCTTTAAACCTGTATCTAAAAACTATATCAAAAACCTACTCTCCTAGCTAAAATGATGCTTTGTATCAGCTGATAACATCATCATCATCATCATCATCATTCTCTTTCGGCTTTTCCCGCTAGGGGTCGCCACAGCGGATCATCTCTTTCCATTTCTTCCTATCCTCTGCATCTTGCTCTGTCACACCAACCGCCTGCATGTCCTCTCTCACCACGTCCATTAACCTTATCTTAGGCCTTCCTCTATTCCTCTTACCTGGCAGCTCCATCCTTAGCATCTTTTTCCCAATATACCCATCATCCCTCCTCAGCACATGTCCAAACCAACGCAATCTCGTCTCTCTTGCTTTGTCTCCAAACTGTCCAACATGAGCTGACCCTCTAATATACTGATTCCTAATCCTATCCATCCTAGTCACACCGATTGCAAATCTTAACATCTTTAACTCTGCCACATCCAGCTCTGACTCCTGCCTTTTTGTCAATGCCACTGTCTCCAACCCATATAACATAGCTGGTCTCACTACACTCTTGTAGGCCTTCCCTTTCACTCTTACTGATACCCGTCTGTCACAAATCACTCCTGACACTCTTCTCCACCCATTCCACCCTGCCTGTACTCTCTTCTTCACCTCTCTTCCACATTCACCATTGCTCTGAACTGTTGATCCCAAGTACTTAAACTCGTCCACCTTTACCAACTCTACTCCCTGCACCCTCACCATTCCTCTACCCTCCCTCTCATTTACACACATATATTCTGTCTTAGCCCTGCTGACCCTCATTCCTCTGCTCTCTAGAGCATATCTCCACCTCTCCAGAGTCTCCTCAACCTGATTCCTACTCTCACTATAGATCACAATGTCATCTGCAAACATCATAGTCCACGGGGCCTCCTGTCTGATTTCATCTGTCAACCTGTCCATCACCACTGCAAATAAGAAAGGACTCAGAGCTGATCCTTGATGTAATCCCACCTCCACCTTAAACGGATCTGTCACTCCCACTGCAGTCCTCACCACTGTCACACTACCCTCGTACATATCCTGTACCACTCTTACATACTTCTCTGCCACTCCCGACTTCCTCATACAATACCACAACTCTTCTCTAGGCACCCTGTCATATGCTTTCTCCATGTCTACAAAGACACAATGCAACTCATTCTGACCTTCTCTGTATTTCTCCAACAACACTCTCAGAGCAAACATTGCATCTGTAGTGCTCTTTCCTGGCATGAAACCATACTGCTGATCACTAATCATCACCTCCCTTCTTAACCTTGCTTCCACTACTCTTTCCCATAACTTCAAGCTGTGACTAATCAGTTTTATCCCTCTGTAGTTACTGCAGTTCTGCACATCACCCTTATTCTTAAAGATAGGTACCAAAACACTTTTTCTCCACTCCTCAGGCATTCTCTGACTTTCCAAAATTTCATTAAACAATCTAGTTAGAAATTCCACTGCCATTTCTCCTAAGCACCTCCATGCTTCCATTGGTATGTCATCTGGGCCAACAGCCTTTCCATTCTTCATCCTCTTCATAGCTGCCCTTACTTCCTCCTTGCTAATCTGTTTCACTTCCTGATTCACTATCCCACATCATCCAACCTTCTCTCTCTCTCATTCTCTTCATTCATCAGCCTCTCAAAATACTCTTTCCATCTACTCAACACACTCTCCTCTCTTGTGAGTACCTTTCCCTCACTATCCTTTATCACCCTTACATGCTGCACATCTTTCCCAGCTCTGTCCCTCTGTCTTGCTAATCGGTACAGGTCCTTTTCTCCCTCTTTAGTGTCCAATCTCTCGTACAACTCTCCATATGCCCTATCCTTAGCTTTCGCCACCTCTCTCTTTGCCATGCCTCATCTCCTTATACTCATGTCTACTTTCTTCATCTCTTTGACAATCCCACTTCTTCTTCGCCAGCCTCTTCCTCTGTATACTCTCCTGTACTTCCTCATTCCACCACCAGGTCTCCTTGTCCTCCTTCCTCTGTCCAGATGTCACACCAAGCACCTTTCTAGCAGTCACCCTTACTAGTTCTGCTGTAGTTACCCAGCTATTCGGTAACTCTCCACTGCCTCCCAGTGCCTGTCTTAACTCTTCCCTAAACTCCACTTCACAATCACCCTTTTTAACTTCCACCATTTAATCCTTGGCACAGCTTTCACACTCCTCCTCCTCTTCTTGATCACCAATGTCATTCTACATACCACCATTCTATGCTGCTTAACTACACTTTCCCCTGCCACCACTTTACAGTCTCCAATCTCCTTCAGACTGGCCCTCCTACATAATATATAATCAACCTGTGAGCATCTTCCTCCACTCTTGTACGTCACCCTATGCTCCAGCCTCTTCTTAAAATACGTATTCACCACAGCCATGTCCATCCTTTTCGCAAAATCCACAATCATCTGACCTTCTGCATTCCTCTCCTTAACACCATACCTACCCATCACTTCCTCATCCCCTCTGTTCACTTCACCAACATGCCCATTAAAGTCCGCTCCAATCACTAGTCTCTCACCCTTGGGTACACTCACCACAACTTCATCCAACTCATTCCAAAATTTCTCTTTCTCATCCATCGCACACCCGACTTGTGGAGCATATGCACTAACAACATTCATCATTACACCATCAATTTCGAGCTTCATAAACATCACTCTGTCAGACACGCTGTTCACGTCTAAAACACTCTTGGCATATTGTTCCTTTAGTATAACCCCTACCCCATTTCTCCTGCCATCCACACCATGATAGAACAATTTGAACCCATTTCCTAAACACCTGGCCTTACTTCCCTTCCATCTGGTCTCTTGCACACACAATATATCAACCTTCCTTCTCTCCATCATATCAGCTAGCTCTCTTCCTATACCAGTCATACTGCCAACATTCAAAGTTCCTACCCTCACTTCTACACTCCTAACCTTCCTCCTATCTTCCTGCCTTCGGGCATGCCTTCGCCCTCCTCTTCTCCTTCGGCCAACAGTAGCCCAATTTCCGCCAGCACCCTGTTGGCTAACAGTACTGGTGGCGGTCGTTGTTAACCCGGGCCTCGACCGATCCGGTATGCAATTATGAAAAGTTCTCCGCATCAGTAATTTTTGGCAGAAGTTTTACGCCGGATGCCCTTCCTGACGCAACCCTCCTTTGTATCAGCTGATAACATCCTCTCATATTTTCTTCAGTTAGCAGCTGACTCTCTTGCCCTTCCTGGTATCTATCCTTATCAATTGCTCTATATCTGAGTTAAAAGCTCCTTCAATCTGGAAACAATTCTACACACTACCTATTCACAAAGGAGGTAACTCCACAGATATCACCAGATTCAGACCTATCACAATCCTCTTCTCTCTCTCTCTCTCTCTCTAAAGTCCTAGAAAAATGTTTGCACAAACAACTTATGCAATATCTAACATAGGAAAATTTACTCTCACCCACTCAGTATGGCGTCCAACCTAAACACAGCACAACCACAGCTCTACTCTTCTTCCTCAACACAATTTCAATAGCTAGTGATGACCATAAACTGATCTTTTGCCTACTCTTAGACCTATAAAATGCTTTTGACACAGTCTCCCACTCTCTCCTGCTGGATAAACTGTCTAACCTTAATTTCTCTTCTGAAACTGTTGCATGGTTCTCAAGCTACCTCACTAACAAGTTTCAGTCAGTAAGATGGCACTCTGCACTATTCCCTCCTCTCCCAGTAAAAATGGGGGATCCCCAAGGATCTATCCTTGGACCCCTACTCTTCAATATCTTTACAAATATACTCTATACGTCTTGCCCCCTGTCTTCCCTAGTTCAGTATGCTGATGACTCTACAGTCATCACCATTGCCAACTCTCCTTCTGAACTCCTACCAGCTACATAGACATCCTTTGACTCAGTTGAAACCTGGCTCTCCAATAATCAGCTTATCCTTAACCCCCAAAAAAACTAGACTGTTGATCTTTCTCCCCCAAAATGCTAGCCATATTAAATACACCTTCTCCATAATGTCACTCAATAGCACTCCCATCAATGTGGAAACCAGTTCTAAACTCATGGGCGTTACCATTGATGACCAACTTAAATTTGATTTATATGGAAATAATTGTATCAGAAAAACTCAGCAAAAAATAAGGGTCTTGTACAGAAACTAATCTATACTTTCCAAACTGCTCTAAAGCATTAAGTATTATCCTAAGTTAGTATATCTATTTCTCATAAAACATATTTCTTAAATCGAGTTTGTGTAGTCTTTGAATTATGTTTCTTCACCTGTGTTTAATTTGCATTTGTCTTTCATATTGTATTCTTTGAAATATGTATTATCATTTGTATTCAATTTGCATTTATCATATATTAAATGTATACATTTATGGAGCTTTTCTCCCTGGGCCTCTTCTGAAAAAGGGCTCTTAAGCTCAGTCAGACATACCTGGTCAACAAATGTAACATCAACAAAAAAATCTTGCTTTTTTCCCACTTTCTGATATTTAAAAAAGTTCAGTTACAGATTTGCTGTTCTGAACTGTTTGTAAGTTTCTTGGAGGCCATTGCTTGCTTGGGCTAAAGGGAAGTCTCTGTGTTCATCAGTGGCAGTGGTAAACACTCAACAGCCTGCCTGCCCCTGTGGGAGTGGTTACTGCCTAGAAACTGTAGTTTTATTGGCCATTTTGGGTCAATTCCAAACTCCTTGATCCCCCTCTCTTAAAACCCGATTGCCTCGTTGTTTTGGCATCTTTTCAGACTTGTTGGCTGTTGGTGAAGCATCCACCAAGAGGAGAAAACGCTGAGAGAAGAAAGGAGCCACTTTTGAGATTTTAAGTATTTTTCTTCAGATTATTTGTTAAGATTTCTGCATTGCCATCTACTTTTTGGCATTTTCCAGCTTGCTAAACTTGATATCTGTATTAGGAACTGTATTTAGAACACATCTAGAGCCTGTTTACTGCATTTCCTGTGTTGCACTTATTTTAAAATTGTTTTTTTCTTAAAAACTTGCATTTTACCTGTCTCTGGCCTAGCACTCAAGTGTGTTATTGCACTGTTCTAACTTGTTGCTACTTGTGTATCTCTGCTATCTTTAAACAAAACAAAAAAAACAAAAATCTTGCTTTTTTCCCACTTTCTGATATTTAAAAAAGTTCAGTTACAGATTTGCTGTTCTGAACTGTTTGTAAGTTTCTTGGAGGCCATTGCTTGCTTGGGCTAAAGGGAAGTCTCTGTGTTCATCAGTGGCAGTGGTAAACACTGAACAGCCTGCCTGCCCCTGTGGGGGTGGTTACTGCCTAGAAACTGTAGTTTTATTGGCCATTTTGGGTCATTTCCAAACTCCTTGATCCCCCTCTCTTAAAACCCTCTTTTGCGTTTTTTTGCGCATAGCGCAGCATCGGACAGCACCGCTTAATCAGGTTTAAACTATTCCCGGCTCCACAAAGTCTGCTATTCACTTTTTCCCTTAGAACTGTTCCAAATCTCAAAGTAAGCACTCCATTTTCCTTCTAAAACCCAGCAGTAGCTAGGATAACTGTCTTATAAGTAAGCACTAATAAACTAAAGCACTACACCCTCCTATACTCCCTTTAAGTACTTGGCTCCCTATTGGTCCTTTTTGATCAAGTCAAAAAGTAATTCCTTACACTATTCTGGCATGTCCAAAAGTCAGTTTCAGGTTTACTCTCCAGTCCAGCTGGTGAATATGGGAATCTTGAGGCAATGGTACAACTGCCTTATGTACACAGACCACCCTCTTCTCTTCCCAACAAGCTGAAATATATGTGAGAGATGCAACTATATAGCCAAACTGGGGGCTGAGCTCTCTCAACATAGTACTGGCATGGTCAGTCTGGAAGAGAAGGTAATCACACACACCACAAATCCAGTCTCACATAGACGTATTGCAACAGCAAACCAAACACATAAACACATAAAAACATACTCGGAGGCTCTAAAAAAAATCTGCCCAAGCAACAGAGACCTCCAAATTAGACATCCAAGGAACTGTTACCCCACAACAATACCCACGTATCACATAGTTCACGAAGTCAGTGTGCCACACAGTCACAGCCCTTAAGGCTAAACAACACACCTAATACACTTGTAATAGGTGACTCTATTGTCAGACACACTGACGTCCCTCTCACCAGGCTGAACAAGGAGAAGGTCACTGTAAGCTGCCTGTCGGGTGCCAGGATCCGCCACATAACACAAGCACTCGGGTCACTCCAAAGCAAGTACAAATATGACTCCGTCATTGTCCATGCTGGTGTGAATGACCTGAGATGTACCTCCCTGGATTATGTGAAAAGAGGCATAGAGGAGCTCTCTGATCATGTGGCCCAGGCTGGTATGACCCTGACCTTGATTAGCATCTTACCCTCACCAAGAATGATAACACAGTATAAGGACAAAATGATCAATTTCAACAATTGGCTAAAGTATTGGTGTCACTCAAAGGGGATCCAGTGTCTGTCAGCCTGGGATGACATGCTTGACAAGCCACGTTGCTTCACTAGGGACGGCTCGCACCTGTCACCCCTGGGTTTTCGAATGCTGGCCAAGACTCTTGCCACCCCCATAGTGCCTTTTTTAGGCAAGGCTCAAAAGACAAACCCACCTCCTTAGACAACACAAGGAAAAAGAAACTAAGGGTAATGCTGCTCAACGCCAGAAGTCTAAACCTCAAGATGCATGCACTCGAGGCTCTCCTCAGTATGGAGAATATCGATATCTGTGCAGTAACAGAAACCTGGTTCAAGGCTCCCGAGAGCACCCCAGAACTACCAGGTTATACCTCATACCATGCTTTTCGGCCCCAAAACTCGGACCGAACCACAAGAGGAGGGGGAGTATCCATATTTATCAAAGATACCCATACCTCCAGGCTAGTGGCACTGCACGAAGCATCTGAGACCATCCATGTGCAACTAACAGTGGGCAAAACTGCCTTCCAGTTTGTAGCCTGCTACAGACCACCCTCCCCAACTCAGGAATCCCACTCGGCTTTCCTGAAGACACTGGAGAATATGAAGGTCTCTCCAAACACCATTATAGTGGGTGACTTTAACTACCCAAACATAGACTGGAAGCACTACTCAAGCACCAACACCCTAGCCCAACGGTTCCTAGAATTTATAAACTCAAATGCTATGGAACAACTGGTCACCACTCCCACAAGATGGGAAAACATACTGGACCTGATAATCACCAACATGAGGACTCTATGTTCCATACCAGAGGTATATCCCTCATTGGTAAGATCTGACCATAAATTAATCACTATGGACATCCATATCCCGTGCCCACACCCAGCAAAGGAAACCACGGTCAAAAACTTCTCAAAAGCAAACTCCCCACTTCTCAAAACCGAGGTGGAATCCTTTAAAGCCCCAGGGCCAGTGGAAAATACGGCCCAAACCGCAGAATCCTTTACAAATGCATTCTATGGATACCTACGGGAATGCATGGATCGTGCTATCCCAAATAAAACCAAGACACACTCCCCCAAAGGCAGGAGGCCTGTCTGGTGGACCCCAGCCATAAATAAGCTGTACAACAGAAGGAGGAAACTACTACATGATAGAGCAAAATCCCTGAAAGGGAAGGCAACTCTGATCAGTACTAGCAAGAAACTACGATCCCTCATAAAATCATCTAAGGCTAGCTTCAAAAGAAAAATTGCACAAGACGCTAGAGATAATCACAAGGCTTTCTTTAGTTATGTCAGAAACCTGGGTGGAAACTCCCAGATATGCTCTGAGTTAGTGCAAAATGACAAAGAATACACAGAACCCACAGACATTGCCAACATCCTGACAGACAGGTTCAGTGCAAACTCCCCCCCCCTCCCCTCCAAATGAGCAAATGACTATCCCAACAGAGTGTAGCCTCCCTGATATCACAGATGCACAGGTGAGAGCTGCCCTCTCCAAAGCAAAAAACACAGCATCAATGGGACCGGATGGTTTCCCAGGCTGCGTTTTACATGAGCTCCAAGAAGAACTGAACCCTCACTTAAAATCACTGTTCAGTCTCAGCCTTACAACAGGATATGTACCCAAAGAATGGCGTGCAGCAACAGTGGTCCCACTCCATGAAGGTGGTGCCACAATGGACCCTGGAAACTATCGCCCTATAAGCCTAACTAGCCTGGTCTGCAAAGCTATAGAGCGTATCATCATGGAACTCATAAACAAAGACATCGGGAACCTCCAAACACTGGATCCTACCCAATTCAGCTTTGTTAAGGGCAGATCTTGCCTTTTGAACCTGGTCAATTTCTTTGAAACAGGCACCAAGGTCATAGACGAAGGGAAGGTAGTCCACACAGCCTACCTTGACCTTGCAAAACCCTTTGCCACAATACCCCACTCAGGCATCATAAATAAGCTCACCAGCTTAAATATCAACCCCTATGTCACAAGATGGGTTGCAAACTGGCTTAGGGATAGAACCCACATGGTCAGAATTGCAGGTGCCATGTCAGACTCTAAACCAGTTACAAGTGGCATCCCACAAGGCTCAGTCTTGGGACCTCTCTTGTTCGGTATATATTTCTCTGAGATACAGGCTAACACAGGAGGACTATGGCTGACAAAGTTTGCAGATGACTACAAACTAGGGGCCATAATCGACTCACCTGCTGACACAAGCATCCTCCAAAAAGGTCTCACTGAGACGGATAACTGGTGCCAGAGCCATGGCCTAAAGCTAAATGCCAAAAGGTGCATAGTCATCCCCTTTGGGAAAAACAAAGTGCCCACAAATTACCACATAGGTGGTAATCCATTAATCTGGAAGAAGTAATTAGGGATTTGGGGACCCAAGTAGATTGCAATCTCTCCTTTGACAATCACATTGCCAAAGTGGTTAGAAAGACATTCTATATAGCCCACCTTATCACAAACAGGTTCACATCTAGATCAAGAGAGGTCATTGTGCCCCTCTACTCATCAGGCCCATAATTGAATACAATGCTCCATTTGGGATGTACCTTACCCGACACCTGCTACAACTAGAAAGACCCCAAATGTACCTCACCAAGAGGATCAAGGGACTCAAACAGATGCCCTACGCAGTTAGGCTAAAGAAACTCCAGCTCTACTCAGTTGCTTACCACCTACTCAGAGGCGATCTGTGCCTGACGTATAAAGCCATGCCCAACCCAGAATTAATGGACATGCTCCACCTCAAGAAATCCAAATCCATCAGAACTACATGCTCCAGTGACTTAAACCTCAGCACAGAAATAAATAGAACATGCTGGAGGGACAGATTCATATCCCAGAGGCTCCCCTCACTCTGGAACAAAATCCCAATCCATGTCAGACAGAGCCCCTCAATGACCCTCTTCAAGAAGAATCTTGATGTTTGGATGGGAGATCGTAAATTTACCCCTGGGATCTCTTCTGTGTCACTGCTAGACAGAGGCACAGTAAACTAACCTTAAATGGGCTATCTTCTGTGACCTACTATACAGAGGCACAGTCAACTAATCTAAGAAGGGTGGCAAAAGCCAAACACACTCTGGCTAGGCTTGTAAATGCCCTAGGGCAGATAGCCTAGTATCAACCTATGAACCTATGAAAATAAATAAATAACATAAATAACTTGCAAAACTTCAAGAAAATAAGTTGAAATTAAAAGTGCTTTACAATGTGCTATAAAAAGTAGGCTCAGTGCAGCAAACAGACACAATGTCTAGAGCTATAGGTTTTTCTATTGTCTTGAAACAGAAATAATTACTAGGTTTCAAATGTAAACGCATTTTATTGTTATACGACTTTCAATTGTGCAAACTTCTGAGAGATAAGTACTTCACACAAAGCGATGTTAACATTTTGTTAAGTTTCTGTTAGCCTTGGAACTGAAGGCAGGTGACAAAGAGTGATGTAATCCAAGCTAACCCAGCTGTAATATGTGATATTAATTTAAGAACTCTCTCAGAGAAGGAGAGAGGGCATTTTGTATCTTGTCTTTGACCTAGAAACATTTATTCAGCACTTCTGCCTGTGTGTTGCTCTGTAAGATTTAGATATAGTATTTCTTTTAGAGATAGATAGGAATATAGTAAAGATTAGTTTAGATGTTTTCTGTATTCATTTGCAATGTTGTTTTAAAAATATTTCCTGTGATTCTGAACTCTGTAGTTAATGTGTTGTTTGAGTATTGTCTTGTTCTTTTGTTATTTATTATTAAATATATTTAAACAGCCTATAAATACAGTATAAGGGTATATATATATATATATATATATAACCACTGCATTGGTACATGTTGACGTGTCAGGTATAACATCATTAGGTGTGAAATACATGGGGTCTCGCAGCACAGCTTACAAACACAGACTAAGGGTGTATATTGCTACTGCATTGGTGCACGTTGGTATGTGTGAGGTGTAACATTTTTATATGGGAAATACATGGGATCTCACAGCACAGCCTGCAAATACAGTTTAAGAGTATGTACTACAACTACAATGGTACATGCTGGTATGTCTGAGTTGTAACACTGTTATGTGGGAAATACATGAGGTCTCACAGCACAGCCTACAAACACAGTGTAAGGGTGTATATTATGACTACAATGCTGCATGTTGGTATGTGTCAGGTATAACATCGTTATATGGGAAATACATGGGGTTTCACAGCACAGCCTACAAACACGGTGTAGGGGTATATATTATGACCGCAGTAGTGCATGTTAGTATGTGTCAGGTATAATTCTGGGAAATACATGGGGTCTCACTTCTGGTACATTTGTTATAAGGATACAAGTAGCACTCTTATGCTATTGACTATTGCAAGGGTAGAAACTTGTCAGGAAAATGTCCTGATAGAAAATCAGCTTCTTAGTCAGGACATCTGGTTTTGTTGAGTGCTTGTCAGGTATTTTGAGTCGTTCTTGGAGTCAGCAGATTTGTAAAGTATATTTTCCCAAACTGTTTTCTGTCTCACTTGCATTTTTTTCATTGTTTAAATTATATTGTCAGAACAGCCTTTGATTTGTTGTAATCAGCATCCTGGAAGCTGTAAAGAGTAACAGTCAGGAGACAGTAAAACTGATCAATCAAATCCTTTTCGTATTGCATCTCAAAAGATATATATGAAATCTTAAAAGTCTGAACTTTTTAGATATCAAAGTAAAATAATGGATCTGTCCTCAATAGTTGCACTTTTTTTTTTTTTGTTGAAATTATTTATATTTGTCGTCAGTATAAGTAATATCATAGAAATGAACAAAAACTGGATTCAGGAACACTGTAGAATACACATTGCAGAAAGTGGTGTACAGATATTCTTTATTCATTCTTCATAGGTTCATAGGTAGGTACTAGGCTATTGGTCCTAGGGCCTATACAAGCCTAGCCAAAAAGGTACCCTGGCTTTCGCCACCCAAGAAAATTATTTTCCTGTGCCCCTGTCAAGCAGAACCACAGAAGTGATCCCCTTGGTGAATTTCCTATTACCCATCCAATCATCAAGATTTTTATTGAAGAGTGCTAATGAGGATCTCTGTTTGACATACATAGGTAGTCTGTTCCAGAGTATGAGAAGTCTCTGGGACAGGAATCTTTCCCTCCAGCATGTTCTATTTATTGCGGTGACAAGGTTTAGGTCCTTAGAGCGTGTAGCTCGGAGGCATTGGGATTTCTTTAAGTGGAGCATGTCCAACAGCTCTGGGTTTGACATAGCTTTGTATGTTAGGCAGAGATTGCCTCTGAGTAGGCGATATGCAGTGGAGTAAAGCTGGAGTTTTTTGAGACGGTCTGCATAAGGCATCTGTTTGAGGCCAGTAATCCTCTTTGTGAGGTATTTTTGCAGCCTTTCCAGTTGTTGTAGATGTCTTGTGAGGTACATACCAAAAGGGCGTTGTACTCTATAATGGGTCTAATGAGTGATGAGTAGAGGGGAACAATGACCTCTTTTTTCCTGGATGAGAAACCTTTTGTGATGAGGTGTGCCATGTAGAAGGATTTCCTGACTACTGTGGCAATGTGATTATCAAAGGAGAGACTACTGTCCACCTGTGTCCCAAGGTCTCTTATCACACTTTCGGTGTTAAGTAGACTACCGCCTATGTGGTAGTTCATGGATACAGAGTTTTTACCAAAGGGGATGACAATGCACTTTTTGGCATTGAGCTTGAGACCATGTCTTTGACACCAGGCATCTGTCTCAGTGAGGCCCTTTTGTAGGATGTCCACATCGTTAAGAGTTTCGATTATGGCTTCTAGTTTGAGTCATATGCAAATTTAGTTAGCCAGAAACCTTCTGTGTTAGCCTGTACTTCAGAGAAGTAGATACCAAACAGGAGTGGACCCAGGACTGAACCCTGTGGTACTCCACTTGTCACTGGTCTGAAGTCTGATTTGGAGTCTGCTACTTTCACAGTGTGGGTTCTGTCAGTAAGCCAGTTGGCAACCCATCTTGTGACATAGGGATTTATACCTAGTTTAGTGAGTTTATCTATAATTCCAGAGTGGGCGATGGTGTCAAATGCCTTGGCGAGATATAGATAGGCTGTGTGAACCACGTTACCATCATCTATGGCTTTGGTGACTACTTCAAAGAAGTATATCAGGTTGAGGTGACATGATCTGCCTTTTACAATCCCAAACTGTGTGGGTCCAGAGTTTGGAGATCTCCAATGTCTTTGTTTATGAGTTCCTTGATAATACGTTCCATGGCCTTGCAGATGAGGCTCGTCAGGCTAATTGGGCGATAGTTCCTTGGGTCTGTTGTGGCCCCCTCTTTGTGGAGTGGGATAACTGTCGTGATGCGCCATTCAATGGGCACAAAGCCTGAGGTGAGGCTATGATTGAACATACTACTTAGGTGGGGTGCAAGTTCATTCTCTAGTTCATGTAGAAGGCAGCCTGGGATGTTGTCAGGTTCCATGGATGTTGTGTTCTTGGCTTTGGAGAGTGAGGTTTTTACCTGTGCAGCCATGATTACAGGAACTTTGCATTTTTCCGGTATAAAATGGGCCTTTTAGGGAGGGAGAGGGGGGTAAAGTTAGCACTGAACCTATCTGCCAGGATGTTGGCAATATCAGTTGGTTCTGTATATTTAGTGTCATTGTGCTGTAACTCAGAGCAGATATGAGTGTTACCATAGAGATTTTTTACATAGCTATAGAATGCATTGTGGTTGTCTTTAGAATCAGTGGCAATTTTGTTTTCATAACAAGCTTTGGAGGATTTTATGAGGGATCTCAGCTTCTTACTGAGGCTGACCAGGGAGTTCCTCCAATCGTGGGATTTTACTCTTTTTTTGCAACAGTTTCTTTCTTCTGTTGTAGAGTTTGTTTATGGCAGAAGACCACCAGATTGGCTTCCTTTTTTGGAGGATAGCATCTTGGTTCTGTTAGGGATAGCACGATCCATGCACTCATGTAAGTGCTTATAAAGTGCATTTGTGTAGGACTCAGCAGTGGTACCTCTATTGTCCATTTGCATGGATGTCGTGAAGTTTGCCACTTCTGTGTTAAGAAGCATGAAGTTGGCTTTGGAGTTGTTTTCTTAATGGGGGGTGGGAGCGGGATGTGGATGTCTAGGGTGATTAGCTTGTGGTCGGATCTGACCAACGAGGAGCTGACCTCTGGTGTGGAACACTGGTCACCCATGTTGGTGATGACCAGGTCTAGGATATTGCTGCCCCTGGTGGGGGTGTGGATAAGTTTATCCAAGGCATTGGAATTGATGATTTCCAGAAAACGTTGAGCAAAAGAGTTGGTACATGAGTAGTTTTCCCAGTTAATGGTAGGGTAGTTGAAATCACCCATTATTAGAGTGTTGGATTGTACCTTAATATTTTCCAGTGTATCAAGAAAAGAGGAGTGGGAATCCTGGGGCATGGTTGGGGGTCTGTAGCAAGCTACAATCTGGATTGTGGTTTTGCCCAGAGTTAGTTGAACTTGGATCATCTCAGATGCATTATGCTGAGCAACTAGCTTGAAGGTGTGGATATCCTTAATGAATATGGACACGCCTCTAGCTTTAGTGTTTCGGTCCGGGTTTGGTGGCTGAAAGGTGTGGTATGAATTATAGCCTGGTAATGCAGGGGTGCTCTCTGGAGCTTTGAACCAGGTCTCTGTCAATGCACAGATGTCAATGTTCTCCATTTTAAGGAGTGCCTCGAGTGAGTGCATTTTGAGGTTTAGACTTCTAGCATTGAGTAGCATTACCCTCAGATTTTCTTGCTTGTACCTGTTACGGTGGTGAATTTGTCATTTGAACCTTGCCTAAAAAAGCCACTATAGGGGTGGCAAGAGCCTTTGTCAGTCCGGAATCCCAAGGGCAACAGGTGTAGGCCATCTCTGGCAAAGCAGTGTGGTCTGTCAGTCATGTCATCCCAGGCAGACAGATACTGGATTCCCTTAGAATGACACCAGAAGCTTAGCCAATTGTAAAGTCAATCATTTTGTCCTTCTACTGTGGTGTCATTCTGGGTGATGGCAGGATGCTACTCAGGGCTAGGGTCATACTGGCCTGGGCTACAAGATCGGAGAGCTCCTCCATGTCTCTTTTCATGTAGTTCAGGGAGGTACATCTCAGGTCATTCACACCAACATAGACAATGACAGAGACATATTTGTACTTGTTGTGGAGTGACCTGAGTGCATGCATTATGTGGCATATCCTGGCACCTGACAGGCAGCTGACAGTAACTTTTTCCTTGTTTAGCCTGGTGAGTGGAACATCAGTGTGCCTGACTATAGAGTCACCTATGACTAGAGTGTTGGGTACGTTATGCCTTATGGGCTGAAGTTGAGTGGCACACTGAGTATGTGGGCTATGTATCATTTGGGTTGTGTTGGGGGGGTGGAGGTTGCTTGCATTTCTGCTTTGGAGGTCTCTGTTGTTTGGGCAGATTTGTACCGAGATCCTCCGTGAATGTAGGTGTGTGTTTTGTGCTTCTGTGTGTGTGTGTGTGTTTTGGTGGTGTAGGTTTTGCGGGACTATGTGATGAGTGTGGTGCAGTGCAAGTGTTTACCTTCTCCTCTTGACTGTCTAGGCCAGTCTTTGGTGAAGAGAGCTTTGCTTCCAGTTTGGCTATATAAGTGCATCTCTCACAGGTCGTAGTGTGGGGTGGTAGGAGGAGAGGGTTGTCTGTGTACATGAGGCAATTGCTGCATTGTCCCAAGATGCCCAGATTTATCAGGTAGACAGGAGAAAATACAGGGAGCTGACCTTTAGACATGCCTGAATAGGTGCTTATTTATTAAGTACTAGAAACTGTTTACCTCTAGACAAGTGAGGAAAGTTGAGTGCTGTAGTAATTTGTACCTTATTTAGTGCTTACAATGAGTTCTGAACAAGTGCTGAGATCAAAGAAACAGATGAGTGCTAAAACTAAAAAGCTGACTAGTTGCAAGGGAAATTTTGAAGAACAGACTTTATGGCGCCAGGAATAGTTTAACCCCAGTTAAGTGTGTGTGTGGGGGGGGTGGGCTTTGGAGCTCACAAACAGTCCTGGACACAGCAAATCCGTATCTGACCTGCCACAGGAAAGGGGGGAAGCAAGCTTAGAATCTTTTTTTTCCAATAAAGTGGAAATGGAGAAAGCTGGAACAGAAGTTAATTCAACATTAAGAATCTGAGTGGGTTGGTATTCACAAATGTCTCTATTAGATTGAGTGAACTAATGACACTAGACTGGGAGGAGTGTCACAGGTCAAATATACAGTATGGGCGGGCAACTAAATGAAAGTTTTAAACAGATCAAGGAGCAGACTCGAGAATGCTTTTAACTGTAAAGAGACAAAAGTGCACAGAAAAGCTCGGATAGAGCACTCACAAACAGAAAATACAACTCTCAGTATGAAAAAGCAGTTTACATTTAAGTAATGTTAAAACAATATAAAACAGTACATAAATGCAGTGAAACAATAAAAAACGCTTTATAACAGTGCAAAATATAGTAGATCAACTGTATAGCCCAATTATAAGCATTTCAGAAGTGCAGTTCAGTGAAATAAGTGTAAGAAATAACTTATCCTGCACTTGGAATCTTAAGGAATTGACTTCATTTCCTGTGTATCATTATGTAATCCCTATGCATATCGAGAGTAACAGTTTCTAGAAAAATACCATGTGGCAGAACAGTAAGAATGCCATAAATATTTTTTATGTGTAGACTGTGTACATATTTGCTCATCTGTTGCACTTAGCACATTATTTAGTGTTTCTTCAGGATGGTTCCTAGCACTGTTATTAAAAAAAAAAAAAATTAAAAAAAGGAGAACCAATGCAGATTTGCTTATTAAAACAGGAGTGGCAATGGGTGCAGCTAAAGGAAGGGCTTAGGTTTTTGTCTGTTCCAAAGCTGGCACCAGTGTCAAGCTCCCTGACATTGTTGCTGTCATTCATCAGAACTGACACTCCCCTCACTGAGATGTTGACACATTGGTGTCTAATCTTGCTATATACTGGTAGTGCATGGAGCTTTGTGATTGTCTTCCAGTACCAGGAAAAGATAATTTGCTAAGTGCTTCTCCAGTGAGATACTTGATTTTAACAGTTGTCAAGGCTTGGTTTATATAGATTGTTCTAGCCCCAAATACTCTTATGATCAGGTCCCTCTAAGGATTAGCTGACAGTGCTGTCTGACATAAAACAGCAGCAGAAGGGAAAACAGATTAATTTTTGCCTGCTGTCCTTGTCTCTCAACTGTCCTTGAGTTTGGCTTATATTTCCTCCATCTTATTTATTTTCCTGGTAAATCACTGAGAAAATACATATTGATGCACAACCTGTCGTTCAAATAATTTGTTTTGAGTGAATTAAAGCAATGTTCAAAAAGTGTCCCTGGTTTTCATCATTTGTTCCCCCAGAATTTTTAAGCAAATAAGCTAGGACTTGTCTGTTTAACAGCACATGCTGTAGCTTTATGAGCTTTCAAAAACAGTAAAATGCTTTTCACATTTTTTTTCTTCAAATGGAGAACATGGAGCAGATAAAGCTCTGTGCACTACACAGAATTATGAGCAGCTCACAAATCATACCTTTTTATTATGTGTCTTGAACTTGGTTGGCAATGCTCCCTTCACACATGTCTGTCTCAGTATACATTTCTTGCCATCCATCTCTTGAAGACATAATAAGCTGATTATTACTGGAGACCAGATCATAATGCTTTATGTTGTGAACCATATGGATTACACTGCTGCTGTGTTCTGGCATATTAGGTAGCCACAATTATGACTGCCTTTTTGGTCTGTTTCCCTTCAAAGCTGGTACATGACCCGGTGTTGCCTAGTGACTACTCTGACAATGCTTTGTTTTTATTTTCTACTCTTAGCTCCTGTAATTGTGTGCCAAATCAGCTGGGGAGTCACTGTCTGCTACCTGACACCATTTTATCTTGAAGGGATATCTTCAGTCTATACAACTGCACCAACAGGTAAAGAATTGGAAAGCTTGTCAGAGAGTGAGATTATTTATTTATTTATTATTTATTTCCTGTTTGATGACCAGGGAGGTCCACTGGGCTCAAAGAGACAGTTTTCAGTGGAGGCCTGGGGAGAAAAGCTCCATAGTACAAAGTAAAATCTACATAATACAAAATACAACAACATACAATACACACTTGCAAAAGGTACAGTGAACAACTTGTAGGTGTTAAATGGCAAACTAAGCAGAGTTGAACTGCAACATATATAAAATATATAATACATATTTACATGTTTATAGGTTGAGAACAGTAGTAGAGAGTAGAATTTGTTCATAGGTTAGAAATGTCTGATAGTGATATAAAGTAGTTAACAAGGGATTAATCCCTGGTGGGTAAGGAAAAAATGGGACTTTGAATGTAATAAATGTGACCATGTATTAAGGAAGTTAGGTAGGTAGAGTGCAATTGCACTTCCAATTATGGGAGAGGTAGGAATGGAGCTGGGTTTTGTAGAGTTTGAAGTTTTCAGAGATTCTTAGATATGGAGGGAGAGAGTTTCATTTTTTGGCTAAGGTAAAGGATAGGAGTAGCTGACCAGCGGGACAATTTGGTTTGTACACAGAGATTAGATTCTGTTGGGAAGATCTTAGGGGTCTGTGAGGGGTGTATGAAGGTAAGATGTTTGCAAGTGCAGGACATGTAGTAAGTTTGAAAATAAGCTTGTGAGCTGTGGAGAGTTGGAGGTAGTCTAGGTAGTTGGGAAGTTCTAACCATTGCAGCTGGTGGAGAGGTATACAGTGGTGAGCAGAGTATTTGGATGTGGTTCTGAACTTTGAGAATTTGTTGTAGCAGGTTTCCAGTTTAGAAGTGATGGAGGAAGATAGATTGGTTAGTAAGGGAGCACCATACATCAGTGAGGGTAGTAAGTAGGTTGAGGTGAGCGTCTGTTTACTTGAAGGGGAGAGGACATGTGAGTTTCTGTACAGCATTCCAAGTTTCTGATGGGTTTTCTTAATATGTAGTTGAATATGTGTATCAACGTTTAGATGTTCGTCAATGGTAACCCCAAGAAGTTTAGCAAAAGGAACAATTTTGACAGTGGAGTTGGCATGGCTGATAATATTGAAGATGGTTTTGTCGAGAGGGATAGATTTTGATGGGGTGAATAGTAGGATTTTTGATTTGTTGGCATTTAGGAAGAGATGATTTAGAATCATCCAGTTCTCAGTAGTTGAGAAAGCAGTTTGAGTTTTAGTTTGGAGCTCAAGGAGGTTAGAGGCAGAGCAGACTAAAGTTTAGTCATCTGCATATTGTACTATTTTAGTGTTAGGAATGACTGTGTGGAAATCATTAATGAAAATATTAAAGAGCATTGGGCTGAGTATGGATCCCTGGCGTACCTTGGTTGGGGTTGGAAGGAAGGCAGAGGTGCCAGTTTTGCATTTCACCGACTGTGATCTATCAGACAGGTAGCTGCTAAACCAGGTAATGGTGTTTTGTGAGAGGTTAAGATTAGAAAGGTGGGTAAGAAGATGGGTATGGGAGACAGTATCAAAGCCTTGGAGAGGTCGAGGAGGACTGTGTATACTAGTTCGCCGGAGTCACAGGCGTGGTTTACTATGTCTAGAAATGAAAGAAGAGCTGTTACTGTACTATGGCCAGGGCAGAACCCATGTTGTGTTGGGGTGAGGAGTTGGTTATTTGTAAGGAATGGCATTAGCTGAAGGTGGATACATTTCTCGAACATTTTTGAAATAGGAGATATAATTGCTATGGATCGGAAATTGGAGAAGTTATTATTTTTGCCTCCTTTGTGGAGAGGTAGGATAAAGGCTGTATGCCACAGTTTAGGGACATATGATTCCAGTATGGATCTATTGATGAGTATACTAATGGGGATGGCAATGCTGTCTACTGCTAGCTTTAGAAAGAGAGAGGGGATGTTGTCAGGGGCATTGGAGCATGGCTTAAGTTTAGAGAGAAGTTTTTTTATATATGAAGTGGGGATGGGTTTGAGATGAAAAGTAGGAGGACAGCTTAGGGAGGAAGACTGGGAAGAGGATTTGAGATGGGGAGGAGGAGTTGTTAAGGAAGGTTTTGGTGAGTTCTGCTATGGAGTTAGTATATAGGGAATTAAACAGTGTAGCTATTTCTGTGTTAGCTTTACTAGTGTCGGGGCAAGGGTTGCTTTTGGTGCCTGGATTGAGAAGAGAGTTGATGGATTTCCAAAATTGTTTGGGGCTTGTGGAACGAGTAGTCTGGAGTTTGATATAGTATGATTTGCATCCGGTATAATGATTTTTGGCTAGGCTGTGGAGTTGCTTATATTTAAGAAGGATGTCAAGGTGCTTATTGCGGTGATAGAGTTTCCAGGTCATGTTCCTTTGTTGCATGAGTGTTTTGGTATCCTTAGTAAGCCAGGGGGCGGAATTGGTCTTTATATGTTTTGTTCTTAGAGCGGCTTGGGAGTTCAGGGTATCTAAGAAGGTTGAGTTGAAGAGTTCCACAGCATTATCTAGAAGAAGGGTATTTAGATTGTCCCAGTTTATACATTTGACAGAATTGGAGAAAGTTGTGGTGTTTAAGTTTGTGAGATTCCGAGTATGGATATATTGGTGTAGGTGAGAAGAGAAGGGAGTTGATCTATGGATAAAGGCTGGTAAGTGATCGCTAATGGAGTCTGGTAAGGAGCCAATGTGAGAGATGTTATTTGGTTGGGAGACAAGGATCCAGTCCAGTATGGAGCCTAGGGGGTTATTTTTATTGGGTGTGGTTATGGCATTAGTAAGTTGAGAGAAGTTATATAGTTTGATGGATATGGTGGGATTTTTGGAAGTAATTTTGTTCCAGTCGATGTTTACATCTCCTAGGATGTATGTCTCAGACATTATCTGAATGAAATGTAACTGTGTTGAGTATGGAAATGGCAAACACAGACTTACAACAGTTGAGGAAGCATAAGGTACCTCATATAGTGCATAAATAATTTAAGGTTGCACTAAACTCCCATACACTGGAAAATCCCTGCCTTGAAGCCAGGGACTAAAATGCCTTGTTGCTCATGTGGGTACTGCTTGCACCTGAAGTCAAACTTGAGTTTGGGCAAATAGCCGTGGAGGTGGAGCAGGAGAGGAATTGTAGGCTTAAGGAGCAGAAGGGTTTTAGGCTTTTGGAGCAGGAAGGGAGATTTTAGGGTGAGGAAGTGGGAAGACAGCTTCAGCATTAGGGGAGGAATGGAGTTTTAGGATAAGGGAATGGGGATTTTGGTTGGGAACCGGATAGGAGAGTATGGCTATAGCTTTGGTTGAGGTAGTGCTATATAGATTTATAAAGTTGGGTGTTGGGATGGCTACACAGAAAAGGGAGCTTGTGCTAGTGAGAACTCCGGAGCTTGCTTTTTGAGCAAGTTTCAGTGAGCAGGAGTGTTGTGAGATACTACCATGTGAGCACCTGTAGTCGACCCAAAATTTTGCCGTGCAAACAAAAGGTAAAATATTTTGTTATCAGTGCAATAACAAAAATAGCCATCCACAAAACCGTAACATTATGGAAGTGAAATACTGGATATTTTGGAAGCCACGATGTGCAAATTGAGCATACTGAAGTAAATTGTGGTTCCAAACTATAGTAAAAGCAAATGTTGTGTCTTTTGGCATTTCCCGGTTAGGGGTCGCCACAGCGTAACATCGGTCCGCTAATGATTAGCAGTAGATTTTTACGTGCTGAGTTGCCGGCCCTGACGCACAACCTTCAACAAAGGTACGCCCATTCATGCATGTCTCCACACAGAACATGCTCGAACTGAGAATCAAACAGGTCAACGTCTTACTGTGAGGCGACAATGCTACTGCAGCACCACCACTGCAGCATACTGAAGTAAAATGTGGTTCCAAACTATAGT
This sequence comes from Protopterus annectens, assembly GCF_019279795.1. NCBI lineage: Eukaryota > Metazoa > Chordata > Ceratodontiformes > Protopteridae > Protopterus > Protopterus annectens. The sequence continues at coordinate 280,271,016 of NC_056725.1, forward strand.
AAAAGCAAATATTTTTTGAAAAAAAATATGAAACATGTTTCAGACTGAAAATGGAACTAACCATGTTCCCAGTATTTAACAATAAAGGGAAAAAATCATTTATGCATTAAAAAAAAAAAACAAAAGCACATAAAATGTAAAAATTTAAATAAAGAAACCTGCTGTAGTGGCAGTAGATACTTTAATAGAAGAAAATATAAAAACAGGTAAGTGCTTTCGTAAAAACTTTAAACCATAAAACAACAGTATAACACAATCACTTAAATACAAAGTTAATAACATTAACCAATGTACCAAAATCAATAAATCACATGATGTATGAATTTAAAGTACAATTAACCTATTCTTTTCTTTAATTTAGGTTTTAAAGAAACCTTATCATTTAGACCTCCTGTCTTGTCAGCTTACAAATGCAAAATCCAAAATAGTAATAATACTAGTTTCTATAACGTCTATCTAAATAGGTATTAAAATTTTTATTTCTTATGTCTTTCGTGTGCTCCCTCATTCTTTCAAAAAGCATTCTATCAGTTTTCCTATGTACAATTTGAAACATAATACACATTGAGCTAAATATACTAGGTTCCTTGTTCTACAGGTGGCATGTACCCTAAAATCATAAGTTATACCAGTAACAGGTTGTATAAACCTGTTGTTTGAATCTATAAGATGACAAAAATTACAAGAGGCACAATGAAATGTGCCATGGGTCACAAAAACATCCCTGGCTTTATTGTCATTATAACATAAAAGTCTCTTGAATGATTTCTTATTTCTAAAGGAAAAGGTTGGTTGTGTCCCTAACACTCTATTAACATCAGCCTCTGTTGTTAGTACATGCTAATTCTTCCTAATAACAGCACACACAACCTTGATATTGCTGGAATAAGTAAGATTAATGGTGGGCAATTTTATACTAGCAGCAGTGTCTGATAGTCCATGCCATGATTCTATGTGAAATGCCACCTAGTAAAGAAGATATACCTCTTATGTACCTACAACACACATGTGCATTAACCAAAAGAGAAACTCTACATGTAACTTTTTGAGAAATGCAGAGTTGCTATTATCCATGGTGTAGTAGGATTGAGTTGGTTGCTTACCATAAACCATTGTTAATAATGCCTGTTGAGCATAAGAGTCCACCAACCATGAAAGCTACATGTATCCAGAAATGGGTAACCAGCATTATCTGTATGTGGTTATACAACTGAATGCAAAATGTCTAAATGACATAATAATGCAAAAAGACTCTCAAGAATTCCATTATCACAAATAACTGATAAAGTTGCAGAATCTGTCATAGTACATGAATACTCTTACAGACGTTTGTCATAGAAAGTTCTTTTGAAAGCAGAAATTATAGTTATAATGGCAAGAAATGACACTGATTGACCTTTCATTAGTATACTCATCTTGCTTAAATACTGCTTGTGAGATTGTTACAGCTATGCAAAAGGGATGACTAATGGGGAACTCTTCACTGATCTATGCAAAGGTTTGAAAAGTGTAGAGAACTCCATCCTCCTTTAGAAATTAAGTGCTGCAGGCTTTGGATATAACACTGTACTCTTGTTTAGTAATGACCTCACTAAGAGGTCCTTTATATTATATGCTTGTATAGCACAAATTGGCAGAGGTCTCTTCATGTCTGGATTCCCTCAAGGGTCCCTTCTTGGGCCTATCTTATTCTCACTCTTTATCGCTGACATTTCTACTGCTTCAAATGAAATAACAATATGTATTTGACATCATTTTCCACAGAACTGCACCATCCTCCTCCTCCTTTGACTAATCTGTCATTTAAAAGGACTTTGCAGCCTCCCTTGCATGGCTTACCCCAAATAAGCTTACTCTTAATGTCAGTAAAACAGCCACAGCGATACTTGGCTGACAAGAGAAACTTAAATATCATCACAACCCTGATGATAAGCATAGTCAGACAGTTTAGTACCTTGGCTTACTACTTAATAAAGCACTCACATTCAGAAACAACATTGATATCGTGGTCAAAAAAGTTATTATCCAACTGTAGTGCTTTATAATCCATTGCAAGCCACCTCAGCAAAAAAGGCAGAAAAGATATGGAAATGAATGCATTTAAGCATATGCTAGAATATGACCTACCAGTTACTATTGTACACTCTCTATATAATACCTCTTAAAAAGAAACAATAATTAATGACATATGTATGTAGGTTCATTTGTTTTTCACCCAAACTTGAACATCACTGTCTTACTCTGCAAAAATCAAACTCGCTTGCAGTCACAGCCAGTTCCATACTTGTATCCTCCTTTTCTTTTAAAATACTAAACATTTCTTTCTTCCCATCCCTAAGAAGTCAACTACAAATACAATCCTCTCCTGCTCTCTCAGAAGTCAGAACTGCAACACTAACTGTAGTTCATCTGCTTTTTGCCTTGCCAGTGTGAAAGGTCATATAGTAAAATTGTCACTGCTAAATGGAATCATCTCCTAGCACAACTGTACTGAAAAGTTTAAGAAAAAAAAAATCTTCTTCTTCTTTCAGCTGCTCCCATTAGGGGTCGCCACAGCAGATCAACTGTTTCCATTTCTTCCTGTCCTCTGCATCTTGCTCTGCCACACCAACCACCTGCATGTCCTCTCTCACCACATCCCTAAACCTTATCTTAGGCCTTCCTCTTTTCCTGTTACCTGGCAGCTTCATCCTTAGCATCTTTTTCCCAATATACTCAGCATCCCTTCTCAGCACATGTCCAAACCAACATAATCTTGCCTCTCTTGCTTTGTCTCCAAACCTTCCAATCTGGGCTGACCCTCTAATATACTTATTCCTAATCCTGTCCATCCTTGTCACACCCAGTGCAAATCTTAACATCTTCAACTCTGCCACGTCAAGCTCCGACTTCTGCCTTTTTGTCAGTGCCACTGTCTCCAACCCATATAACATAGCTGGTCTCACTACCCTCTTGTAGACCTTCCCTTTCACTCTTACAGGTACTCATCTGTCACAAATCACTCCTGACACTCTTCTCCACCCACTCCATCCTGCCTGTACTCTCTTCTTCACCTCTCTTCCACACTCACCATTACTCTGAACTGCTGATCCCAAGAACTTAAACTCATCCACCTTCGCCACCTCTACTTCCTGCATCCTCACCATTCCTCTATCCTCCCTCTCATTCACACACATGTATTCTGTCTTAGTCCTGCTGACCTTCATTCCTCTTCTCTCTAAAGCATATCTCCACCTCTCCAGGGTCTCCTCCACATGTTCCCTTCTCTCACTACAGATCACAATGTCATCTGCAAATATCATAGTCCACGGAGACTGCTGTCTTATCTCATCTGTCAACCTATCCATTACCATTGCAAATAAGAGAGGGCTCAGAGCTGATCCTTGATGTAATCCCACCTCCACCTTAACCACATCCGTCATCCCACTGAAGACCTCACCACTGTCACACTACCCTCGTACATATCCTGTACCACTCTTACATACTTCTCTGACACTCCCAACTTCCTCATACAATACCACAACTCCTCTCTAGGCACCCTGTCATATACTTTCTCTAAATCCACAAAGACACAATGCAACTCCTTCTGACCTTCCCTGTACTTCTCCATCAACACTCTCAGAGCAAACATCGCATCTGTAGTGCTCTTTCCTGGCATGAAACCATACTGCTGATCACTAATCATCACGTCCCTTCTTAACCTAGCTTCCACTACTCTTTCCCATAACTTCATGCTGTGACTGATTAATGTAATACCTCTGTAGTTACTACAGCTCTGCACATCACCCTTATTCTTAAAAATTGGTACCAAAAAAATAATAGTACACCTAAAACACACATACATGTATGCCTGCTTTATAGGCAAAGTGTAATCTATACCTCTCACTTATGCTACTCCATTTTTTCCCAGTAATCGTACATAAGCAATAACTCCCTAAGATTATTTTCTCATAATAGAGAGAGACTCCTCTCTATTGTAAATATGCAAATTCAACACTGGCACCTTCTGCCCCAGTCCATTAATTAAAGTACCTGTACGCAGTCTGTTGATCACAAACTCGTTTATTCTTTACCTGCTTCTTTCACAGAATTCAACTCGCTTTTCCTTCCTTAGTGTGCACTTCTTTTTTCATCTTCTGACTCTTTTCCCTCTTATATAAACTATTTTGCACAAGGATTACTACACTTACACAAATCCTTCGTACTTTTAATGGCTCAGGATTGAAGGGTGCTTGATAATTGAAGATTTTGGATAATGCAAAATTATACAACCAAATAATATGGACTTGCACAATCTTTGAAATACTGTATTTGAATCTTCTGACTGTACTTTTGAACCTTCTTCACAGTAGTTGTAGATACAAAGGGTCTGAGACTAGCCCACATACCTGGTCAACAAAGAATAAAAAATAATGAATGAATAGTGATACATAAGGTCAAAGAGTCATATTGTACAAGATGCATTGGCAGTTAACATGTTGATACCTTTAACTGTAAACATTCAGGGACTTTTATATAATAACCTGATTCATGTTGCTATTTTAGTAGTCAGATAGAGTTGTATTAACTATGTATTAACCATTTATAGCTGTACAGTTCCATAATTAGATAATTGTACCACATCTCACTTTCTGTATACCCTTGGGTCACAGGCATTCGTAATAATATTTATGTTAAAAAGGCAATTCTTCTGCTAAAGATTAAGCTTGTTCCAAAGTTATATTCTCCAATAGTATTAAGCTTATTTCACACAACACACCTACAGCAGATTTTTTTTTCTTTTTGACTAGAATTCTTTTATTATTAGGTTTAATTCTCATAACGCTACTTTAAAGTAATTGCTTTAGATTTCCTGATCTTATACTCCTACGTTCCTTCCCTAGCTGCCAGAATTTGTTTGACATTCAAAAATAACCTAGCAATGTTTGATATCGTTTATTTATTTTTTAAATGAGTGACACTGTTTCTAACTGCACAGCTATACTGATTCAGTTTTGGATTTCATGTTATTAATTTGGCAAATGCACACTGTTCAGTTTTATATGAGTGAAACATATTCTCTCCTTAGCATACTAGCTAAGTCTGCATTAGCACAGAGTTCTGAATTACTGCTACTTCTGGGAGTTGCAAAGAGCAATGTTTCCTTTTGTAATTGGCATAATCACTACATAGATTCTGTTAATACTTCCTTAAAATCCACTTCATTGCTTCATTACTCACAGGACATGTTAACATCACTCTCACTTTCCTGTTACTAATAGGACATGCCAACATCACATTCCTTGTGACATTACTCATACAACAGGCTAAAATTACCTTCACTGCACTATTGCACATAAGAGAAACTAGCATCACCTTCACTTTCTTGTTACTTATACAACATGCAAAAACCACTTCACTGTGCTGTTAAGCATAGGACATGCTAACATCATATTTACTGTACTGTTATTCATCACTTTCACTGTTCTGTTTATACTAGGATGTGATGATATCACCTTCAGTGTGCTGTTACTCATAAGACATGATTTTTTTCCATTAAATATCATACACGGTAAAGTAAGTTGGGCAACGGTGGCAGTTTGAGTGAAGATACCATTTATGGTATTGGTAACATCCTGCATTTTACTAAGTAATGCTAAGAAAATGATTTCAGATAATCATGCATTTATCCATATTTGTACCACCTGTCCTGACATGGGTCACTGTGGTAGCAAGCTGAGCTGCCCCAAACCAGTCATCTCTGTCTCCAACAACACTTACCAGGTCATCTTGACACCTTCTACAATGCCACCACATCTCGTGCAGTAGGTGGTATTCAAGACAAAAGTCACTCAGAAGAGGCCCAAAGGCAGTCTCCAGATATGTTGCTGAGACTACGTTTTTGGGATTACCTGTGAAGACTAAGGGATAGGTTCATAGGTGTGCACTAAAACTAATAGCCACTGGGACTTTCTTAAGCCTATGCGCACATACCAAATCTCTGACAAGTTCTGTCACCCTTGGTATGTTAAGTAGGGACTTGGGAGATAAACCATTTAAAAGCACAATACCTGGAAATGGACTGTTTGCAGGCTGCCCGAGTCCATTAAGATCACAGGTACCAAGCCAAAAAGAAATTCCTGCTTCTTCATTCACTTGTACATTTACACTTGAATCGGGCTATGGAGGAACTCTGCTTCACATGGATAGGAAACCTGTTCCAGAAAAGGAGTATTCTCTGTGACATATACTTGTCTCTCCAATGTGACCTGTTTATGTGACAAGCAAGGTTTAAGTCCCTAGATTGGTAGTTCTGATGCTATTAATTTTGTGGACATTGAATAGCTCCATGAGAGTGGGTTCCAAGAATGCCTTGTATGGCAGACACAGATTAAGTATTTGAGACATGGATACCAAGAAATTCAACTCAAGCCTGAGTCCTGAGAGGTGAATCAATCCGTTCATTCTGAGCAATATAATAAAAGCTTATGCTTGTAATGTAGTTATAATTTTGTGTAGTGATTTTCCTTTTGTGTGTGCAATCAGAGGAGTGTCTTACCAGCATTGAAAGCCAATAAAGTATTTATCACTACCAAACAGAGAGAAGCATGCCTCTTATATTCTTTACTTAGGAACTTAAGACAAATTCAAAAATAATGGGCGAAAAAGTAATCAGAAGTGGGGATTTTGCTCTTAGTCATTTATTTTTTTTTGTAAAACAACAGGTTTTGCACCACTATTTAGTTTCTGGGTGATAAGGAGTATGAAACTCCAGTATCTGGTGTTATTAACAACCTGTTATCCTTAGTGAAAAAGAAAAATCACAAGCTACACAGCAAAAATATGAGACAAGCAGTTCAGAGGCATGGACGTTAGGCAGAAATTAAGCTGTTCTACCTTTGGCCTCTGTTTTTTGTAGAACAGCAGAGTCTGCCATTAGTTTATGTCATGAGACCCAGTTATAACAGCGCTTGAATGGTGCTCAGCAATTATTAAGCACCTCCCTAAGTTTAGTTACTATCGGGTTCCACTCAATGGAAACTGCTAAAAACCCATGTGTTTTTCCTGACATTGAGGGATAATTGCAACATTCCACTACAGTGTTGGTTTGTATTACTGTATTATGTTTTGATTATGATTTGAAGAACAAATTATTCACATGATAAAATTAATTGATGTCAACATAAAAATCAATTGTTTTTAAGAAAAATTTTAATGTAGAAAAAATGTTTTGATTTTGTTCAGGTCTTCAGTTATACATCTGAGTTTCAACATGTAAACAATGTTTGTAATACCAAAACTATGTAATATTGTAATGATCTGAGGAAAACATGTAATTGTTCTATTCTTTTACAGAAACAAAAGACAGCACAATTTGCAGCTGCACATAGCAGTCTCTTTCTGAAACCCAATATGGTGATGTATCAAAAAGAAAAGTCTTGATTAAGTAGGTAAGATATGCTATCATCTGACATAATTATAAAGAAAAACATTCTGTTTATGAATTTGCAACCTCTTAAAACAATTCTTTTATCTATGGTTATGAAAGCCGTATTACATACAAAATGAAGAACAGAAAACAATAGTCTCTTCCAGGCTTAGTAATGTATTTACAAAATCTCTGTATAAAATATTTTGTTTATTCTTTATGAAGAAAATTAAGTTGTCAAAAAACAGAGAGAGAGAGATAAAGAGATACGAGAAGAGTCATATTCCAGTTTATAATAAAAGGTAACCTCATACCTCCGATAAAGGATATGCAAACTAGCAGTTAGCATGGAGATTTAAGGCTATGAGCTGTAGTCCCTGTGATACAGGATTTTGTTCTCTTAGCTCTCATTTGTCTGTTGTATGACCTGCAACAACCTGCGTAACCATATATTGTTCCTGAGTTGCTCCTTAAAAGGGATTTTGTGTCCAATGAGCTTAGCTCATTAATAAATTGGCAGTATTATTATGAGCTATTGACTAAAACAGTTACATTTAAAAATTAGCTTTGGATTACTGTACTATACAAAATTCATCAGTGTGTTATACAATGGTTCAAAGAGGAAGTTCTGTTATTAAACTGTATGGTGACTTATGCCCACAAAATATACTTCCTAAATGTAGTAAAATACAGAATTACAAGGACATAGTTGTTTTCTCTTTTGGTTCTTCCGGTATGTTTTCATATGTCTTACAGATAATGTGTTGATATTAAAGTATAGAATGTCTATGATATACAGAGCAGTGTTAAAATATTTTAATATGGACACGCCAAGACTATAATTTAAACTCTGGTAATAGCCCGTGTAGAATAGATGGCAAATAATAATCATCAGTCATTCTGCTTACATCTGTCTAAATGCAAGCACATAATTAGTTTATCACCTGTTAGCCAGAAAGAGAAGAAACTAACCAGGATGAACAATAATATCAAACTGGTTAATTGCCATAAAACACTTTAGATATAACCCGTGGCAAATTTATTCTATCCTGGTCATTTACTTGTGAATGAAGCTACAGAATTGTACTGACACATGAATTCACAGTATTATTTTAGCTTACTTATCAGATAATCTGCTTTTAGTGTACTTAAACTAATGCATACTGCACTGGAGATGAGATAAGAAGATCATGTGTCTTCCCACCACAATACAGAAAGAATTTTTGCGACAGTAAATGGAGAGATCTTTTAATAAGACTATACTATGGTTGTCATTATCACAGTGATAACAACATTATTATAGAAGTGTAGGGGTTATGAAAAGGAAAACACTTAACTTGATAATTTGATATTGTTTGATAAATATTTAGAAGGTCTAGTAGATCTTGTTTTATTTAATGTAGGTGCATCAACAAGAATTGTATTTTTGGAACATGAACATACTGGCATTATAATAAAGGCAGGGATCAGGAATATGTTGAACCTAAGATGTTTTTTATATATATATATATATATATATATATATATATATATATATATGTATATATATATATATATATATATATATATATATATATATATATACACTTTTTTTTTTAGTTTGATCAATGTCCATAGAATCCTTAAAGGGACATTATTCCATTTTAAGAAACTGTTTGGACTGTTTATTAGTAGGTATGTATTATGCAATATTGAAAACTGCAAATCTTTGCTGCTGAAATGAGAGAATGATATTTTACAACTTTGCTGTGAGATCACGCAAAATGTAAATCATAATGGAAATTTAGATTTAGAAATTTGCTGACTGTGATTTTTTTTCTACTCAGTGATATTGTAATGTGTGATGTTATCTGGGACTAGAAGATTGTTTAAAACATTAAATTCTAAGCTGTAGTTATTTCTGAATAAAATGGATATGGCGTAATTTTACCACATATGTTCATATTTTTTATTTATCATAAACTAAATTTTAAACCAAAACGTTTACAAAACAAATGTATAGCATCCTATACAAAGGAACTGGACAGATTAAGGTATTTAAGGAATTAATTTGTTTCACCATCATATGCAGCCATTTGTTCTTTTTTTACATTTTCACACTAAGTATATGTTGACTTGCATTTTCTGTAAACATTAGGACAAGGAGTAAGTACAATAGGTAGCAAAAGATAGCTTTGTTAGTACCATTAAGTGTAAATAAGTGAGTTATAAATACATTAAATTATTTTAATTTAGAAAACTAATCATGCATGTAAGTTTGTTGCGAATTGCAGGAACACTAGAAGGAAATGAACATTTGCTAATGCATTGCTTAAGTGATGCCATCATATCATGTCAAATGGTTTATTTGTGTAAATGATATAACTTGATAACCTAGCTATTGGTAATGTGCTGCAAAGCAAAATAGTTATTGTTGATGTGCCCTTGAGAGTGAGTGGCATAAATAAATCCTCACTGATTTTGTTGTCCAGTGTTGTTAAATGTAGTTTAAGCCTGATACAAGGAATATGCATAAAAATCTTAAAATCCACATAGATAATTGACAAGAAGACTGTTGGATTGGAATTGGATTAAAATCATACTGCCATAAGAACATAACAGAACATAAATTAGAATTGTTTTGAGAATAATGTTATTGAATAGTGGAAAAATATATTCCTTATCATATGTATATTTAAATGGAAGAAAGCAATAAGTAAAGTAATTTTCAGGAGACTAAAGAACAGATCCTAAATTCATTTGTTTAGGATTGTTTTATAATGAATTTGGGACTACATATTCAACATGAACTGCAAAAATTTGTTTTAAACAATACCATCAAACAATTTTATATATTTTTAAATTAAGTAGTGTATCTTGTTTAACTTCAGGAGGGAAGTATTTTTTTAATTTTTATTTTTGATTTTCAAAGGTGAAAAGAATGAAAGTTTCTTGTTGTTTTACTGCTATACACAATTATTTATGGTTTCAATAGCTCCAACCATGTTTTAGGTTCTTTAAGAATATGCATAAGAGATTGACTTGACGTTATAAAAGGAAGTGATATAAATAATTATATATTATGATGGAGTCCCAATTTTAGGGATGAAAATGGTAAATTGTATAATTGATTCAATTATTATATTTATTTGTATCGGTGTGAGACCTTCTCTTCAGCATCCTGGGTGTTACTTTGTTTATTTATATTTAATGGAAAAGGTTCTTTTTTATTTCCAGTTTTAATCTCATCCTTTATTTAGCTAGGTTATCATTGAATTATACTGCATTGATGTGATGTTAGTTAACAATTGTTCAGTATTATGATACCCAGGACTAAATCAAGGGCAAACTGTATCTTTTGAAACAAATCATTAGAGTATAATAAAATCATGGTCACTGACATACCTTCATAATAAAGGCAAGGGCTCTGTACTATACTTATATATGTGCTTTAAGTCTTCACTGTACATTTTTTTTAAATAAATTTCTATAGGCATCAAATTGCTAAGACTGAGGGATAATGCCAGTTTTAACATTTCTTGCTAATCTAACTCTTGTTTTCAAATGGGTGACAGAGACATAAATGTGTATCTTCTCTATGATTTGATAGCACTTAAGAAAACAATGTAGTACATGCTAAAATGGTTCATGCCATTGTTATGTTACTCCTCACGTTAAACATGTAGATCACAAAACATGGAAAATGTACTTGAACTAACTGACTTATCATCTCTCCATTGGAGTCCAAATGGAGAGATGACAAGTCAGCAAGCAAAGGAGGGTAGTATTGCTGAAATTGAATTCATCCTCGAGTCTTAGTGAGTATCTTAATGAGGTGGAACCTGTTTTTAACAAAAATCTCAATGGGATGACACTGATATATCTGCTGTATTTTACATAGCATATATCATGGATAGAAGGAAGTCAAAAATTAAAAAGATAGCTAGGTGCACACGGCCCAGGATTAAAAAAGTGCCCAATCCTGGTAGACACACTGGTGCCAGGACTGAAAAAAATGACAGTGTAGAATCCTCAAAATACTTTTACATTCTACAGTGGGGCCAGGCCAGGCCCAGAGGGAGGATGGCCCACCTGTTGTAGAAGGAAGTAGCAGTCCACAAAAATCAAAAAATCTGACAGGACAAGGAAGAACCATAAATATGATAGAGTGGACTATTGAGGATAAGAAAGAAATTATGCACTATTGGTATTATACAAAAAGCCCAGCATTTCCAAACACAAGATATACAAGATTAAGAGAGAAATTAGAAGAAAGAAAACATAACTTTCACAAGAAAAACTGTCAGAAGCTTCAGATGGAAATTTGTGTTCACTAATACAACAGATTTGTGAAAAAAATATATAGACCAAGAAACTTTGATCTGTTTGGAAAAAGAAGCATCTGATGAAGTGTGAAAATATAAACAGCAAAACCTAGAGATTTTTGAAAAGTATAAAAAAACTATGTCAAACCCAAAGCTGTTGGACATGCTACACTTAAAGAAATCCCATTCTCTCTGACCATACACTCCAGGGACCTAAACCTTGTCATCACAATAAACAGAATATGCTGGTGGAATAGATTCCTGTTAGTGTTAGTGTTCACTAATACAGCAGATTTGTGGAAAAAATATATAGACCAAGAAATTTTGATCTGTTTGGAAAAAAGAAGCAGCTGATGAAGTGTGAAAATATAAACAACAAAACCTAGAGATTTTTGAAAAGTATAAAAAAAAAACAATGTCAATCCCAGAGCTGTTGAACATGCTACACTAAAAGAAATCCCATTCTCTCCAAACACCATGCTCAAGGGACCTAAACCTTGTCACCACAATAAACAGAACATGCTAGAGGGATAAATTCCTGTCCCAGAGACTTCCCATACTCTGGAACAATCTACCCATTCATGTCACAAGCAAAGCTCCTCATTGGCCCTCTTTAAGAAAAATCTTGACGACTAGAAGGGAAATAGAAAATTCACCCCAGTGATCCCTTCTGCAGCACTGCTTGACAGGGGCACAGGAAAATAATTTTGTTGGGTGGCGAAAGCCAAGGAACCTTTTTGGCTAGGCTCATATAGGCCCCAGGGCCGATAGCCTAGTGCCTATAAAAGAAATATGGAAATGGGAAAGAAAGAGCGATTTGATATGGTGCAAGCCAAATTGATCAATACAAAAAAGGAATCCCCGAAGATATTCAAAGAGGAATGCAGGCAAAGGCATCCATATATGGAACATTTCACAATAACAAAAATAATATCACAAAGAGAGAATGGAAAAAAGTAGATTAGTAAAGTTGAAGTTAAAAAATAGAATTAAAGTAATGGAATGCCTGCAAAATGAAGGGTTTGGTGTTGAACTTCTAACACAGGTTACATCACAGCATGAGGGAATAGGTCCTGAAAGTAAGGAAAAACAGGAAGATCAGGAGAAATCTGAAGAAGAAATATGAACATGGGAAAAAAGAAGAGATTAAATATGGTGTGATATTTATGCAAAGGAGAAAGCAAAACTAATTAATATAAAAAGAGCAGCACCAAAGATATTTGAAGAGAAATACAGGCGAAGAATCTGGAAGTGGAACACTTTACAATACAACAAATAATTTGATTAATTAATTTGATCCTTTGATTGATTAATAATAAGAAGGAAAAGTAGAAAAGAAGATTAGTAATGGAGAAGTTAAAGAAATAGAAACTGAGGTTATGGAGTACCTGCAAAGTGAAGGATTCATTGTAGAAAACCTAACCCGGAAAGCACCACTGCAGCATAGAGCATTGGGCATCCACATTAGGAAGAAACCAGTGGAACAGGAAGCAACTGGTCATTTGCCATATGAAGATATTTTGGAGCATTCCACAGAAAAATAGGTATACATTTTCACTTGAAGCTGGACAGCAAGTGAAAGAACAGGAAACTGTGGCAACTCTGACACAGTCAATGTTGCAGAGTGAGTTCCCATGTGACAGAGCAATTGATGATACAGGATGAAATTAAAGAGAATGTGCTGCAGGAAAATGTTATAGAACTCTCTATAGAATGTCCTCAGAAAATGGAGAACAAAAAAATGTGCCCTCAGCCTTCTTCAGACAAAAACAATATGTTATTCACAGCAGAACCTTATATATAAATAATATATGTGCTAATTAAAACAATTAAAGTTCAAATTCATTAACCACTTGACTAGCTAAAAACTTAAATTTTAAATTTTAAAGGGCTAAAACCTATTAACACAGGCAGTTATTTACTTTCCCACTCATCGCACAATATAAAACAAGACATAACACAAGACATAACAAAACTACTTATGTTTTCTGTTTTCTAAATAAACAATAAACAAATAAACTACGAGTTTATGAAATATTTCAAACCTATCAAGTGTATCAAATATTTGATCGGTTGTTTAATCAAACACAGTAAGCTACAATACGCTAGACTAAAATACGGAACTCCTAAGAAAGTATAATTATAGGCCTATAGCACTCTTATCTCCCCTAGCAAAAATCATGGAAAAATGTGTTCACTTCCAACTAATGAACTACTTAACTAAAAATAACATTCTAACTCCCTGTCAACACGGCTTCAGGCCATTCCACAGTACTACCACTGCTCTCCTTTCCTTTACTGACTTTATAAACACAAACCGTAATAATAACATTCTTTCCTCTGCACTCTTTATTGACCTGTCCAAAGCCTTTGACATGGTCAACCACCCCCTTCTCATAAAAATCCTAGAATCTCTTGCTTTAGAACCTAATGCTATCCTTTGGTTTACTTCCTATCTCACTAACAGGAAACAGGCAGTCCTCTGGGAAAACAAACTCTCCTCTCTCCTTCCAATTTCTCTCGGTGTCCCACAAGGCTCTATTCTTGGGCCTCTCCTTTTCTCCCTTTTTATAAACGACCTACAAGCAGCTATTCCACAAGCTACATGCATACAATATGCTGATGACTCCACTCTTATTTGCTCAGCTAAAAACATTCCAGAACTACAAACTATTACTCAAAATGTATTCCACACAGTAGAAGCATGGTTCCTAAAATGCTGCCTACTCTTAAATGCTAAAAAAGCAAAACTCCTCCTCTTTAAACCTACTGCCAGGTCCCCCACTTTAGATTTCTCCATCTCATCTATTAATGGCACCCTCATATCAGCTGACTCCACTACCAAACTGTTAGGAGTCATGATCGACAACAACCTTACCTATGATTATCACATCAATAATACCATTAAAACTGTAAACAGAAAACTAGGCTCCCTCTACAGAATTAGAACATTCCTAACCCCGGCAGCCAAAGCTACTCTTGCCCACTCTCACCTTATTTCAACTCTTCTCTATGCCTCACCAATTTACACTAATCTGAAGAAAAACAATCTCTCAAAATTGGCTAACACTTATAACAGTATTGCTAGATTTGTAACTGGCAATCAATTTAGAACTCACCACTGCCTGAACCTTCAGCAACTTCACTGGCTAGAATTAGAAAATATGCTGCTTCTCTCCCAACTTTCCTTTGTCCAAAGAGCTCTCTATCTACCTAATAACACTCCTGCACTTTCCAAACTTCTGACCCCCTACTCTAACCTGAACTCACTTCGTTCCTCCACTAAACTTCTTGTAACTTTAACTAAATCCAACAACCTTGCTGGTGACTCCCTTTTCTCTAACACCCTTGGTAAACACTGGAATCAACTTCCTACTGAACTTACTTCTATTCCAAATCCTATTCTGTTCAAACAAAAACTCAGAACTTACCTTAAAAATCAATGGTTATGTCCCTGTTGTAACCCTGACTAGATCTCCCTATAATCCCCTCTACTCCTCCCCCTTCCTCTCCTTCTTCCTTCTTTTCTTCTACTAGCTTTATTATCATCACTTTATAAGTGCTAGCTCTCTATTTTTCCCTCTCCGTCTTTAGATGTCTTTCTTTTTACTGAAAGTATATTTTTAACTAATCTACTCTCTCTATTTATTCTGTATATTTCCTCTTTCTCTTCTACTCTCCCTTATATAATCTTCCTATAAATCAATGTGAAATAAGTTTAATTTTTATTTTGTGAGTGAGAATGATGAATCATATTATGTTATGTTAATATTAATGCCTGTGATGTCTTCCTGCATATTTGCATATTCCCACCTCCTTCTCCATCAATATTTAAATGTGTTATATTATGTAACTCTGTTTATCTCTATGTGGAGCTTTTCTCCCCGGGCCTCTACTGAAAATGGAAATATATCCAGTTAGACTAGCCCGGTTAACAAATGTAAAATAAATAAATAAAATAAATAAATATAAAATATAAAAAAAGTATATAAATATAAATATAAATATCAATAAGTAAATAAATGTAAATGTACATATTACCTACCTAATTTAACCAATACATAAGTCACTTAGTAATGGTGACATTTATATCAATATAGAAAGGAACCAACAATTATTGTGCTAAATCCAGATATTGTAAGGCCTTACACAATTTCCATCTCTTCAACATGTAGAATGTGGGCACTTAGCACATTATATGCCAAACATTTTTTGAAATTATCATAATTCAGTATTGTTATATCTGAAGATCTGTATGCACTCTACCTGGAGGGATCCCAGTTTTCCTGTTTTGCAATTATAGCAATATTGCTATCAATTGTTTCTTTTTTTCCCTCATCTGAATCTCATCCCCTATGTACCCTATTCATTCCTTAGAATGTATCATCATATTAACCACGTCTCACCTTCCTTGCCCTACTGAAATACTCCGAATGTAGAAACAACAAGCATGATTCTCTGTTTCCTTTTGCAAATGTCCATTATAGCCAGAGTAACAATGCTTCCATATGTAAGTGGTACCATTTAGCTTGTAATCATTCAAGTAGTTTCTCATTTTTGCACTGTGTTTATACATTTGATGCCACCATAATTCATAGGTAATGTTCATAGGTTAGTACTAGGCTAGCTGCTCTTGAGGGCCATTATAAACCTAGCCAATTACCCGATGTGAGAATCAAACCCTGCACCTTGTGTCTGTAAGGGAGACACCTTAACCATTATGCCAACCTCCCACCCTACGTTTTCTGCATGTGTGCTCTTTCTGCTCTATCACTAGCTAGTTTCATCACCATTTCCATTTCGGTAAAATGAATGAATATTTTAATATTCTCCTTCAATCCTTTTTGAACAGCTCTGATGAGTTATTTTTGCCTACTAAGTAAAATGGCATTAATTTCAAATTTCTGTAAAATGGAATGCTCATTATAAACTTTATTGTATTCAGCTGACACATTACTCTCTCCTTTGTCAGTTATACTGAACTGCCTTTTGTAAATGTCCAAGTCTGGTTTTGATAATTATAGGTTCATAAATTTTAATTTTAAAGTTACTGCCTACTGGCTTAAGATTAGCTTAATTGCTGCAACACCATAGACATTGTGCAGTGTAGTTGTCATTTTTTTTTTTTGGTATGGACATTTATTATAAGAACATGATTCCCCAGCTTTTCATTAGCAATCAAAGTGTACTGATCCAAAAACAGCCTATGAAAGAAAACACAATCAGAGATTGCTTTGTAGAACATACAGAATTACCTGTAAGTTATCTGTAAGAAACAGACTAAAATGACAGTTACTGAGACATATTTTAACAGTTTAAGATTTCCTGTTGTCTTTTGTTGTAAAGAGCTTTTGAGCCTTTCAAATTATTTTGAGTGTGTGTGTGTGTGTGTGTGTGTGTGTGTGGGGGGGGGGGGTGTTCAAGAATTACAAAATACAATACTGTTTCAATAGTGGGTCAGACCAGTGAAGTATAAAATGGTCCAACAATTTCGAAGTGGCTAAACATGCCATTTAGAAAGAAATGGGCTATAGATTATGCTTTTCTGACTTTGGTAAATACACACTGATTAGTTTAAAATGTTGTCTATTTTGTCCCTAGAGCTGTAATGATTCATTTTTTTATGATTTGTTCATTTATATTGTAATCATAAGTTAACATCCTTTTTAGCAAGTCCTGTGATAATGCACTTGCAGACATCAAAGGTGACATTATTATTACTGTAGCAGATGTGTATTTTGGGTTGCAGGTGTTAATGACCAGGTAGAAATTGTGAGACTAGGCTTTGTGTTTTGTTTTGTTTTGTTTAAATATATGCTTTGATGTGTATTTTTGTAACAAAGATGTGTGGAGTCTGCATATTCTCCCTACGTTTGTTTGGGATTTCTCCAGATGCTCTGGTTTTCTCCCACATTCCAAAGACATGCCATAGGTGGATTGGATACCCTACATTAGCCATAGGTGTGTGTGTGGTGTGTGTGTGTGTGTGTGTGTGTGTGTGTGTGTGTGTGTGTGTGTGTGTGTGTGTGTGTTTGAATTTGTGAGGTTTGGAAGAACAAACCTGGCCGCTAGACACCTGGTGATGTGTATACTGGCTCTAGATGATTGTCAATGTTGAAGTGACACCCTAACCCGATGGCAAAATGGGAAAATGAGTTGTGGATAAATGGATGAATATATGGATGTTGCACAATACTTATATTGCACAGGATTTTCCACTTCCTAACAACTGCCTAGCAAATACCATATATTTTGAACAGGTCATCATTATCTTGGTGTACATACTTCAAGTCACATCTCAGGAAGGGCTGAAATATTTCCTGTAATAATTTTATATTCTGCTGCAAAAAAGACTCAGTGTGTGAGAATCATAAACACTGTGCCCCAAAATATAGCATTGGTATGTATTAGAATGGTGTAGCAAAACCCGTTTGGATTGCTAAACAAAGCTCCAAAAATGGATAATACTCTGCATGCAGTCTTACCACATTGTGTCGCCCAAGAACTCCAAGTAAAGAATACATATTCAAACTACCTCTCCTCACAATAAAGTGATTCCTAATGTAAAAGACAACTGTGAAAGATATGCATCATTCTCATAAAATACTATGAAATGTTAGAGGTGGGCAGACGCATTCACTTCTACTGAGTTGTTGCTCAGCATTACAATAATGAAACAACATCACCACTGACAAATGTCGAGATTCAAAAGATCTGGACTACTGGATCCCAAATGGCTCAGCCAGGCATTGGTCTCTTCTCAGGGGTCTATCCAAACCAAAGGAGAAAAAAGGTAGCACAGACAAACTCTTCAGTGAAAACTGACAGCTGCATGGTTATGGACATAAGAAAAGCCCAGACATTTCTGTAACTCTGCTAATCTCTCACTCTGGATGTTTTTTGTAATAAATCTGTGGTAGTACTATGAGATGTACAGACTTCTAAGGAAATTGGACTCTCTTGCTCCAGCCTCCGTATGATACCACAGCTATCCTACATCACCCAAACATTTACATTCCCACAGGCCAAGATCTCTAGCTGGTATATATTAGTGAGGAGAAAATACAAGAAAAAAGTGAGACTGGGAGCCAACATTACTGCTGAGAGAAAATATCTTCATATAGCACTGGGAGACCAAAGCCTCCTCTATGCTGGTGTCATTAAAATTATCGCCAGCGCCATTTTTCTCATTTTCATAATGGGGTCAGGGTGTCGTGTTAACTACTGCCATCTCTCTTGATTCACTGCCACACTTCTGCCTTGTTTGACAGTCATGCCTGACTGTCACAGAATTCTCACAATCCATCTATCAGTAGAATGCAGTCCAAGAGACAGATAAAGAGCCATATACTTTAAAGAGTAACCCGTGCTTCTGTATCTCTGTATTGTTGAGGTGAATTATGTTTTAACTATGTGCATTACCTCTTGCATGCTGCATTGGCAAATTCATGACTAAAAAGTTTCTGCATGGTGATGTATTCCATCAATGTTATGCTTTCTAGATTTTTAATTACAAAAGTTATACATGCAGCTTAGGTATTCCTTTTTCTTTTGGTAGAAAGAAGCAGTAGCCAATATCTGATTTTTTTAAAACTTTATCACTGTTCATTATCATAGCAGCTGTTAAGTAAAACAATATAAACTGGCCTTCAGTACAAAGATCAGTGTGCCATAACAACCTGGTGTCGTTTACAAGATGACTGTGTGATAGTGCACTTTTCTACGTTTATGCAACAATATCCAGAACTGTTATACTAGCTTAATCTCTTGCAATTCAGCAGATAAGTGTTAAAGCAAGTATGAAGCTGGAGAATATTGTATAAGATGGGAAAGAAACCTTATCAAAACTGATGCATTTTATGAGGCGAAACATAAAGCAATATTCTGATTCTGTTACCAGACAACTAATGTCCTATTAGCATAAAAGGCAGCTCAACTCAGTTTTCTGCTTGTAGGTCACCTAACAACCTGTCTTTCACTGGCTTCATGATGTTTTCTTTTACATTTTCTAAATTTTATTTGCAAAGAGTTATGTACTTAGCATGATGGATGCATAGCTATGTCTTACCTTTGATTTTTTTCAGGATCCAGTGAGAAAACTTGATATTTATTAACTAGATATCAGCTTTGAACCTGAAAGTGACTTTAAACCATTACAAAAGCTGTATGACTTGCTGTGCAAAATCAGTCAGACTGTTACACTTGAAAGATAACAGCTTATTGAATGCCTGAGTTACATATATAGCATTGCCTTTGGTCTTTACTAACCTTGAAATAAATTAGTCCCTTAGAAACCTTTATTAGCACTGAGTTGCAATATATAAGGATAGGGTTTTTGTTTCTAAAAGATGTATACAGAAAAAAAAAAAAAAAAAAAATATATATATATATATATATATATATATATATATATATATATATATATATATATACATTATTTTTAAGGCACCCAGAACCAAAATAATCTTACAAATGGTAGTTTATCATGCAAACGTTTGCTCTTCTGAATGGCTTGCAGTTCTGTAAACCATGCAATCTAGCTAGCTACTCTTGTGTTATTTCTGCAAATGAAGGATAATATTCCTTCTATAAATGAATGTATAATTGCATGCACAGCGCACAGAATCAAAAGATGCTAACCACAATTGTATCAGAGTCTGTGTCCTATATCCATGATATTACACAACTTAGTCTGATACTAGTTACTGTGCCAAGGGGATACAGTTTTCTTCAGTAAGAACTCAAAAGCATTCAACTTTTGGTTTACATCCCAGATATAGACTGCAGTTACAACATTTAGGCTAGTATTGTGCTGAGATGAGAATGCACTGTGATGATGATGATGATGATGATGAAAACATACATAGCAAAAAAGTTACCATATTTGTACAAGACAGGAAACACAGATAATAAAAACTGAACTTGTATCATGACTTATGGGGAAGGGAACTGGAGTAAATATGAAAAACTGGAAGCATTTATTGACAGAATGAAATTCAACAAGGGGATAAAACTAAGATTCGTGGTGAATTAAGTGTAGACTCTGGAAAGCAGTGAAGTACAGAATGACATGAAAATAAAGACTGAAGGGAACACAGCAGCATCAAAATAGAAGACAGATGTAACTGAATGAAGAGGTGAAAAAAATGTGAGGAGAAAGGAAGAAAGCCAGTAAGAAGTACATGTGATTAAAAGATGCAATTAGATACGAGACAAAAGAAAATAGAAAGAAAACAGTCAACGAGGTCAGGAGAATGGAAAGAAATCAGGCAATGGTATTAATGACACAAAAATGAAAATGTTTATATTTTCTGAGCAAGAGAAAATTGGAAACAAAGATGATCAAAAGCGATGTGCAGGAAGATAATGAATACAAGGAAGAAGTATAGCATGTGGATTGAATTATTTCTTCTGTCTACACTAAACAAAAAGAGGCAAGGATACTATACGGAAAAAGAGGAGAGTTGAGAAGCAGACAGAGCTGAGAATGGTAAACATGGAGCTCCTGGCAATGAGCAAGGAAAAGGTGCAGTTCCTATTTGAGATACTGCCTAGGATTATTATGCAACTCCTTTGAACTACCCAACAGATTACCCTTCACAGCAAAGGCATTCCTCAGACAGAGAACTGCAGAGCTGTAGTGTCCATGCAGAGTGTCAGTAGTAGCCAAGGAAGCTGTATGTCTGTGAGTCTAACACTAATACAAAGCATGCCATTAAAAACACTAAGATAATATGTAGCACAACTCACATGAAATCACATGGCACTAGTTTACAGCCAGAAGATCCAACAAATTGAATCTTATCAAGTCCTATGACTAGATAGTCTCAAGGTTGTGTAAACGGATAAAGACCTGACTACAACCTGTTTGATCTGAGTTTGATAGCAGCTCAGGCAACTGATGGGAGGGTAAGGTGAGTATAAGCAGTGCCTGTCCTTAGGGTGGAGAGTGGCGGAGGTTGGCTGGCTGGTTCTCCTGCTCCAGTGTTGTGAGGCAGAGAGTTTGCAATTAGTGCTGAAAAGCAGTCAGTTGTTGATGGTGTGCTCTACGGTAGCCCATGTCAGTGATGGTACATCTTGCCTTTGCATGTGAATGGGTGTGTATGCATAGGTGTGGTGAAAGCACAGGCAGCCTTCATGGTGATGTAGGTGGGAGGTCATCACCGGGGTGGGGGTGGGGGGGGTCAGATAATATACTAGCTGTTCTCATGGCCAAGATGTTGGCAAGAGCACAAGTCTCCTATGATACCTGTGCAGATGACAGTGGTTCCCTGCAAATGATCTGCATGGGTGAATGGGAAAGTAAATCCTGACCCAGAGAACTGGGGTCAGTTTGCCAGTGGGGAGGTGGAATGACTGACAGGCTAGCAAACAAAAAGATGCAAAAAAAGTTTGCTGACCAGGCCATAGTAGAAGACATCACAGATAAAAGTGAAGTAGTATGTGAAAAAGTAGAAAAGCTGGGTGTGCTATCCCTAGATGACACAGGGGAGAGTGCATTAAGTTTTGCAACAGAATCAGTAAAGAGAGAGTTATGTGTGTACAGAAATGAAGCACAACGGTGGGCTCAGAAGAAGTCAGGATTTTCATGTAAGCACTGTTTCATTTTGCAGATGATGAAATAATGGACTAGTTGCCAAGACTGTATAAGACAGATTGACACAAATGTGTTTTTTTAAGAACATTGTAAAGCTAAAACATCAGAAGGGAAGCTGAAGGGGAGGCCATGCTAGAAGATATTATCACACTAGACTGGTCCTCAGTGTTGGCCTGAAGAGGAGATGTCTGTGAAAACCTGCAAGACTATGTGATAGTAAGCAGTGTGTATATGTGGGCGTTTGTGGGATAGCGTTAGAGTCAGAGTTAGATAATGAGATGAAATTAGTGTTTTGCTCGATTGTTGTTGAGGATGTTTTGTTTCATTCTCTATCAACTTATGGTGTATTTTTAGCAATGTAATGTGTGTGGTTAGGATTAATGGCAGGTTTAGGGACAGGGTTAGCATACATGACTATGGTGGTGCATGGAAGCACCCCTAACCCTACACATGACATAGCTAAAAATGTTCCTTAATAGTACCACTGTTCAGATTGTAATAAAAAGTAGGTGATGGTGAGAAAAGGTCAGTAAAATCCACGAAAATCAAATAAAAAAGGAAAAGAATCACCGACCACCATGGATGACAAAGGCAAAAAATATTTAATTAATCAACAGTAAGCACTTTCACAACAAAGCAGCTTCTTCAGACCATATAAAACACTATTAATCACAACTCATTTAAAAACTTAGGACAGACAAATAAAATCAGTGAAGCAGATTGCGTGAACTGAGCACCAGTTTTTAAAATGCATGCTGATTTAAACCTTGGCTCTTATCAGCTTGTAAATGTAAAATCTATATATGTTCACAGTATTCAGTGTTGTTTTTTAAGTCACCTCCCCTCATGTTAATATTCATTAATTCTAAAAATAAGAAATTTAAAATAGTGTTCAGTGCTAAAATCAAAGACATGCCTTGCTAAAAGATTTGTTAACTTCTTTTCCCTGATATTATTATTATTATTATTATTATTATTATTATTATTATTATTATTATTATTATTATTACTATTATTATTAGTAGTAGTATTATTATTATCATTATTATTATTATTATCATTATTACTATTATTATTATCATTATTATTATTATTATTATTATTATTATTATCATTATTACTATTATTATTAGTATTAGTATTATTATTATTATCATCATTATTATTATCATTATCATTATTATTATTATTATTATTATCATTATTACTATTATTATTATTATCATTATTATTATTATTATTATTATTATTATCATTATTACTATTATTATTATTATTATTATTATTATTATCATTATTATTATTATTATCATTATTATTATTATCATTATTATTATTATGTTCTAAAATCCTCTGTTTTAAAGTTTGATTAGTGCCCCTATATAAAATGCACTACAAGCATCACATTGTGCAAGACAGAACAAATTCTTACTTTTACAGTCTGCATAAAATTCAAATTCAATGTGGTAGCCCAAAGTTGGATGTTTCACATGTAAAGTAGACCATATAAACTTGCATGCACTACAAGAATGACATGCAATGGTTACTAGTCTATCATAGCCTATGCGAGTAACATTAGCCTGTTGCCTATAACACAACTGATATTTTAATGAAGTGATGTTCATAAAAGAAAACCTAGGTGTTGTGCCAATGATTTTCTTAAGGTGTTCATCTGCCATTAGAACTGACCAATTATTCTTGATGCTATCACAGATAATATTAATATCACTAGAATATGTCAGCAGAATTGTAGGGATCTCAGCTACATCTAGAATGAGTCATCTGTGAGTCAGTACAGTAATTCTTAGAGAAATAAGGTCTAGTGGATGTTTCCCTTAGTGATGTGATTGTAGTCTTGATCTCTTTATGAGAGTATCCTCTGTTGAGGAATTCATTAGCCATAGTATCAAATGTTCTATTCCGTGATTGGTCATTATTACATAGTCTCATAGCTCTGAAAAGCTGACCCGTCAAATTATTTTTAATTAAATAGTTTGTGGTTTTGTCAACTGTGGTGGTCAGTGATTCTTTTATTATTTCTTTTTCACTGTTCAGATTGTGCTTGATCTGGGTTTTGTCCTTGTGGTTTACTGCTACTGGGAGAATTGTTAATGTTTTGTTATTGGCTCATTTTGTTTCTCACAAATGTGTGTTGTCACTCAGTTTTTGTCTGACACTTGTGTGTCCAGTGATGATTTAATTGGAGAATGACACAGCTGCTTTAAGCTAACACTAGCACTGATGTCACTGTCCTTGCTGTGGGATAACAAGTGTATGACAGGCCTGGGGAATGCTGCAGTGCATATCTGTTCGTGTAATATGGATGTACTACTGCACATTTTATCCTGTGGGTAAATCAGTGCTGTCAGATGTGATGGCTCCTGTATGACTTGCAGCTGGAAGGAGCACCTCTCCATTGGTTGAATTATTTATCAGTATAATATCTACAACACTTACTGCTCTATTCTGTGCAGTGTGAGGACATTGCATTATTGTTAGAGTGAATGCAGAATAACAGAAAACCTTGGCATGTAAATTATATATCTATAAGATTTCTGCTATCAGTACTTGCATTATCCCAAAAGGCCTTGAGCAGGATGTAGCATTTCGCTGGGAAAAACAGTGGATTGATTTCTTGTAGTAGAGCAGTGAGTTCAAAGAGGATATCCATGACATTGCATCCTTGATATTGGGGCACAGTTGGCTCTTTTTCCTGCTTATGTATCTTCTTTGGACACTGGGACATTTGATTAAAAGGACAATCCAATGCACTACGAGTGCATGCAGGTACAGTTGAAATGAACATTTCTGGATGTCACACCTAGACAGAAGCTCTGAACCCTCTGTAGATAATCATCGAATGTTACAGATGCAATCAGTTTATCATAGAATGTAACAGACACAGGCCAGGTCACAAAATGACTGCATGTCTTTGTGCTCATGGATGTAAGTCAGTGCACTGCCAAAGTCAGGAGATTTCCTGTTTGAAAGGAGTACATCCTGTCTGTATACCACAGTGTATGACCAGAGTATTCTAGAGGCATGCGTGGATGAAAATATTTTTTTTCAGTAACATCTGCCCTTGAGAAACCAGACTATGCTATAGACATGGGGGGATGAGCACATGTGCTTGTTACATCTTAGCCCAGCTGCATGCTGCCACTATGCAGTCTGAATACACATATATTCAGCAGTACTTCACTGCTACTGGATGTACATTTCCTGCATTCTGTGCAGATTGTCATCATACTTTTCCTGCCATATGTAACGTGTTTGTGTGTGTGTGTGTGTGTGTGTGTGTGTGTGTGTGTGTGTGTGTGTGTGTATGTAAAAAAAGTTGCAACAGCCATAGCTTCTCTCCAGCTGCTGTAATGAGTGACTAAGTATGGACAGAATGTTCTACAAAGCAGTTCCCCAGGGTGCGGAATATAGCAGAAGAGCATTGTTAGTCATTGAGTGAAAGGCCACAGTGAACCACAAAATAAGAGCAGTATGCAGGAAGGGAAAGTTTAATAATTTCATGCAGCTTAAAGTATCCCAAAATAAATCTGCAGCTCTTGTATGGTAGGCAGCAGGGCTGGAATGCACTTTTGGAGAGCTTGCTGCATAAATCTGCATTCACGATTATTGCAGTTATGGTCTTCAAACATGTGATGGGAATTCTCTGTGTCAATACAGTTTCTAAGTGTGCGACAGATATAATGGGAATTCTCTATGTCAATACAGTTTCAAAGTGTGTGACAGTCTTTAAGGTCAACATCTGTTTTGTTGACAGACTTTAGTCAACATTTGTGCAAGATCTACCAGGGTTTTACCTTCACTGTCCCTAGTACTTCTTTCCTGAGGTTGCACTTGTTACAGCACCAGTGGCAAATTGGGAAAGCGACCTGGTTCAGAGAGAAGCAGCCTGCAGCATTATATACACTGTCTTCTCCACTAGGGAATTTTTTAAATATCCTAAAACTGGGCAATTCTACTAATGTTACATGTATATCTGCATGTTACAGCTGTGGGCTCCAGTCCCCCTTCAATGCCAAAGTGGCCATCTGCCCCACAATGGCAAAACTCTTCTCTTTACTGGGACATGTCAGATTAGAAGGCAGAAAATTCTCCCTCCTGAGTGTGGGCAAGCAGGCAAAAAATTATTATTTCCCAGACCCTAGCTGGTCCCTTCAATGACTAAGCCCCTGGTTGAACTCAAGTTTTTGGGTCATTTCACAGACTCCATTTCTCTATGCTAGTTCTTATACTTGACCTTCAGCTATGCCCCATGAAGATCTAATACATTCCTATGACTGTCACTCAGTAGTCTTCGGCCATGCAAGCTGTGTGTGGAAGTCTGCCCCCTGAAAGGTACTCCACATTCACAATACATATTCTGCATTATGTACGACAGCTTTCTAAAGCTGACAGAGCATTAGAAGAAACTGCACTCTGACCCACTGAAAAATTAACATTTGTTTGCTATGGCAACTGTATTCCAGAAATAGAACAGCCATGAAAAAAGCATTAGCCTGAAGTCTTAGCTTTTCAATAAGCATAATTCTATAATTTTGTATCATTTATCTTTTTAGCTTAGTGAGATGAACAGGGTCGCATTTTCATTAGTAGCCTTAGCTCAAAGTCTTAGACTTGCATAATTCTGTAATTATGCATTATCTATCCTTTTTTATAACACTGAAACAACATTATTTTTAGCAGCAGCCTTAGGCTAAGCTAGCAATGCTGTACACAGCTGCAAGGAACACAGTATTAAGTATTATTACTGTCCAGGTATAGAAAAAGACAGTGTGTGGTTCATACAACATAGTTCAAATTAAAATAATGACCATAATAAATAAAGGAAAGACTCTTGACAGCAGATTGTGTAATATATGTGTGGGATAGACACATCAAGTACAGGTTAGAACTACACATGCCAATATTCACTAAGGGGCGTTGTTATTAGTTAAGAAATACGCATTCCAATATTCATACTCCGCATGCTTTAGTCTCACCTAAATAATACCAACAATGTACTTGCTGTGGTATAAATGCTTTCTGCAGTATTTTAACTGCAGGTACATTCAGAGTAAAACTATTTCTTAGAAATGTGTTAAGTATTCAGACAATGTGTTAAATTTCATTTCTGTCATTGTCTGGCTTTCTTCAATATTCCCTAACATTAAGTTCTGTCCTTCATAATGAAACTGCTACCAGGTTTCAGCTGCATTGCAGAGTAATGCTGCCTTGACTCAAATTCAGGGTATGTATAACCGGCACTACATTATTGACAGAAAGTAATTATAAGAATTCATTTTCAGCTAGAACATGATATTCAGAGACTGCTCTGTCAAATTATGCAGGGCTATTTATTTATAACAATAGAACCTACCTTAGTATTTCATTGCAGTCAATCAGTCTCTTAAAGAGATAAGTTATATTTTAGGCAATGGACTTAAGACCCGAGGAAAAAAAAGTTTATGGATTGAAACGGCTTCATTTGTTATAACCAGGAAGGTGTATGTCATTGTATCGGTATACTTCTTTTCTGAGACAAGAATATCAAATTATAGTATTGCTGGATAAATGTGTTTGTTTTCATGAGAGGCTATGCAATGTTATTACAGAGGGATACAAAATCGACTTTTATTTAAAATTACTCTGTATGAAATGCTTTTTGCAGCTTGTGCAGAGGACCAAATAGAAGTCTGAGGCTGGTGATAGTAGACAATGATCCCTCCAACATATATAACACAAAAGCAGGAAGACAGTGATCATCTACTCTTTAACACCAGTACTATTTGAGTGCCTGTATTACTGAAACTGTTTGTCATTATTGGAATATTTCAACAGCACACATATCCATACTGTTATATGTAAGCAAAGTCTTAGTTATGTTACATTTTGATTCAGGTATTAACAATTTTAATCATTTTCTGTGCAGTGACTGAAGGAAATCTTTGCATAGGTTCATAGGTAGGTACTAGGCTATCAGCCCTGGGGCCTATACAAGCCCAGCCAAAAGGTACCCTGGCTTTTGCCACCCAAGAAAATTATTTTCCTGTGCCACTGTCGAGCACAGCCAAAGAGGTGATCCCCGGGGTGAATTTCCTATTTCCCATCCAATCATCAAGATTTTTCTTGAAGAGTGCTAATGAGGAGCTTTGTTTGATATAGATAGGTAGTTTATTCCAGAGTATGGGAAGTCTCTGGGGCAGGAATCTATCCCTCCGGCATGTTCTGTTTATTGTGGTGACAAGGTTTAGGTCCCTAGAGTGTGTAGCTCGGAGGGATTGGGATTTCTTTACGTGGAGCATGTTTAACAGCTCTGGGTTTGACATAGCTTTGCATGTTAGGCAGAGATCATCTCTGAGTAGGTGATATGTGATGGAGTAAAGCTGGAGTTTTTTTGAAACAGTCTGCGTAGGGCATCTGTTTGAGGCCAGTAATCCTCTTTATGAGGTATTTCTGCGGCATTTCCAGTTGTTCTAGATGTCTTGTGAGGTACATACCAAAATGGGCATTGTACTCTATAATGGGTCTAATGAGTGATGAGTAGAGGGGAACAATTACCTCTTTTTTTCTGGATGAGAAACCTTTTGTGATGAGATGTGCCACGTAGAAGGATTTCCTGACTACTGTGGCAATGTGATTATCAAAGGAGAGACTACTGTCCACCTCTTATCTCTTATCACACTTTCGGTATTAAGTATACTACCGCCTATGTTGTAGTTCATGGGTACAGAGTTTTTACCAAAGGGGATGACAATGCACTTTTTGGCATTGAGCTTGAGGCAATGACTTTGACACCAGGCATCTGTCTCAGTGAGGCCCTTTTGTAGGATGTCCACATTGTTAGGAGTTTCGATTATGGCTCCTAGTTTGCAGTCATCTGCAAACTTTGTTAGCCAAAGACCTTCTGTGTTAGCCTGTACTTCAGAGAAGTAGATGCCAAACAGGAGAGGACCCAAGACTGAACCCTGTGGTACTCCACTTGTCACTGTTCTGAAGTCGGATTTGGAGTCTGCTACTTTCACAGTTTTGGTTCTGTCAGTGAGCCAGTTGGCAATCCATCTTGTGACATAGGGATTTATACCTAGTTTAGTGAGTTTATCTATAATTCCAGAGTGGGGGATGGTGTCGAAAGTCTTGGCAAGATCTAGATAGGCTGTGTGAACCACCTTACCCTTGTCTACGGCTTTGGTGACTGCTTCAAAGAAGTCTATCAGGTTTAGGAGACATGATCTGCCTTTTGCAAACCTGAACTGGGTGGGGTCCAGAGTTTGGAGATTACCAATGTCTTTGTTTATAAGTTCCATGATGATACGCTCCATGGCCTTGCAGACCAGGCTCGTCAGGCTAATGGGGCTGTAGTTCCCGCGGTCCATGGTGGCTCCTACCTTGTGGAGTGTGATAACCGTCACTGTGCGCATTCAGCAAACACAAAGCCTGAGGTGAGGCTATGATTGAACATGGTACTTAAGTGGGGTGCCAATTTGTTCTGTAGTTCATGTAGAATGCACCCTGGGATGTTGTCTAGTCCCATGGACTAGAGTTCTTGGAGTTCTTGGCTTTGGAAAGTGTGGTTTTTACCTGTGCAGCCATGATTACAGGAACTTTGCATTCTTCTGGTATAGAGATGGGCTCTATAGGGGGTGAGAGGGGGGTAAAGTTAGCACTGAACCTATCTGCCATGATGGGTCTGTATATTTACTGCCATTGTGCTGTAACTCAGAGCAGATCTGAGTGTTGCCATTGAGATTCTTGACATAGCTATAGAATGCTTTGTGGTTGTCTTTAGAATTAGTGGCAATTTTGTTTTTGTAACTAGCTTTGAAGGATTTTATCAGGGATCACAGCTTCTTACTGAGGCTGACCAGGGAGCTCCTCCTCTCATGGGATTTTCATTTATTGTGCTGCCAAAGCCATGTTCAGTGGATGTGGTCCTCTGATAACTTACCTATATGTGCTTTTAATTAACAATCATTAAATCACATTATTGAAATATTATTAACTTTTTTAAGGGTTCCTATTATATACTCGAAGAGGCGTTGCATCGAATGCCTCTTCATCGACTGTTATAAAACAAAAACACAAAACAGCAAACAGTCATATAAGTGATTTGTTTCCCTGGGAAAGAAATCGCTTGGGCACCTCTGTTACTTAGCCATTTTTCCCACTGTAGTATGATCTTGGAGTTGGCATATTTAGTTGGGGGGTGGCAGGTACAGCCCCCCACATTTGGTGGTGGTGGGGGGGGTGAAACCCTGTACTTTGTGTTGTTTGTAGTAATGTATTTTTTGTTTAGGGTAAGCGATTTCTTTCCCATGGAAAGAAATCACTTATATGCATGTTCGCTGTTTTGTGTTTTTTGTGGTTTATGGGGCAATGCAGAGGCATTTGATGAAATGCCTCTTCGAGTATTTAATATACCCTTATTTAACTATCTTTAGGTCACATCATTAAAATAACTTTTCTAACTCTAAAGCATGTAAGTTACTATACACATAACTTTTTTATTTCATTAAAATAATATAACTTAGAACTTAAAGTGAAAGTACATTTTGTATGCTGAATGAGTATTTTACTACAAAACCCGTGGCTTGATCACAATTCATAGACATGATACATATTTACATATGGCAAATGTACCAGAAAATGCAAAGAAAAACACACCGTGTACTCATCTGGTGTGAAGAACATAAGGAAATCAATAGATTGGAATGAATAGGACTGCTAATGCATGTGAAAGACAATTAATATACTTATAAAAATCTGCATTTGGTGTGCAGAATATATACAAAGGAAGAAAACTAGTATTAATAGAGTTCACAGACACTTAATTTTACTTTTCACCAACTTTAACTTTGGCATTAAAACTGCATGCAATGAGCAAGTCTTTATGAGTAACAGTATTAGAATTAAACCAAGTAATAAGCCAATGACCTGTCATGACATCACAACACAGTATAACTTATCTAAAAAATATTTTGTTTTTCCAATCAGTATCACCTGGTGTTTCAATGCAGCTGCCAGTTGTATTGTTCAAGGAAACAAAATGCCATACTATCCTATAAATGTTTATAGATCTGTCCACATCTCTGCACACATATATGATTAAATGGCATTACCACTCTTGCTTGAATCACTCAAGTTTAAGTTTAAATTTTCTGTTCCAAAGATTTATGTATGTAGCAACCTGACAGATGAAAGAAATAGCAAATAGTCTAATTATAAATAGCCATATTGCCAAGAAGAGAGGCAGAATGACTGCAGAATTTTGAAGGTATGAACAAAGAGGACATTTGTCCTAGTGAAACTGGAAGAGTATCTGAACTTGCTAGTAACATGAAATGGAAGTCACTTTTAGTTTTGGATGGCTACTGTTATCATACTGAAAAATGACACCTGATTGAATGTTACTGGTGCTGTTGACAAAAGTTATCTGAGAAATGTAAAGGCAGTGCTGTTATTCTGACAACTGGAGAAGAGGAAAAAAAGTTATTGAATTTCTATAAATATTATCATATCATAGACGACGGTGAGCAGAAAGCAGTGGAAAGTACAAGTATGATTACTGTCTCAACACTTGAACCACCTGCGATAACAAAAGTTATCAGGAAAGCTGACATGGAGGCACAACAGACTCATACAATAAGCTCTTCAAAAATGATACTGCAATGAAAAAAATGTAAAGGATGTGGTGCTGAAGAAAAAAATTAATCATTGGACTGCAGTTTCTGCAGCCTGAAGATAATCCAGTAAAGGCAGGATGATATTTTTGAATAACAGTAAGACTATGATTCAAAGTGGATTAATAAGTATACTTTCACTAATTACTAAACAAAACCTGAATGACTTGCAAGTATCAGAATACTGGCCTAACGATGGTACAGTTCCTACAAGGGCATCAGTGAGTTATCAAAACATGAAACGTAGGAGCAATGCAGCAGGTGTGGGGATTGGTGATTAGAAATCACATATTGCATATGGATCTGTAGTTACCTGTGAATGTGATGTGGCTAAAAAACATCAGTGCAGTTTTATCAAAATTATGTATTAACTAATTTTGAAAAAGAAGCAGTTATTGCAATTGCAAAAGCAGATTCCATAAACTGAACCTAATGGATGCCTTCTCTACTTTGCACAACTTGTTTAGAGACAGTTTCAATTTTAAAGAATGCCTAAGAAATATTTTAGCTTCAAATAAAAAAAATGGCTGCATTTGTATACCTTCAGCCTGAAAACACATCAAAACCATTAAATGCCATAAAAAGGAAAATACAACTCAATTTACAGTTTGCAAAATACTCCTAAAGTAACTGGAAAATAAACACATAATACAACAGCCACGGAGGCATGAAAACTGATTCTGTGATGAAGCTTATTAGCTGTGTAAGTGAAATGCATATTTTATTTTAATAAAAGTCTTTTGATTTTTCTTTTCTTGACTATGGATTAGTATTTTGTTTTTGGATTTGAAGACTTTCCTGTTTGGTCTTTGAATATACTTGGAAAGGGAGATTGTGTGCTGTGAAATTAATTGTCCTTTACACAAACACTACTTTTGTATTCCTACCATCATTGTGGAGTGCATACAAAATATCACTGTAGGTAATTTCATGAACAAAGAATGCTGATGAATTGTAGCACAGAAAATGTAGGAGTATAGTTAGCAAATGGCAAGATTACTTTCAAAAATGCTTTGTTTGACCATAGCTGCAAAGTGTAAGAAGCAAAGAACAGGATGGAGATACTTCAAGCTAGCATGGTCAATGAGTGGCAATTCGTCACAGTAGAGTACTTGTCTGCATAAGCATAACTCTTTGCATTGAGTAACATGCTCTCCCATGCAAAAATCAACATCCTTCAGTAATGTACTTTGCACCAATCTCCAATAAAAATGTATTGCATTTCATATGCAAAAAGTCACGCTCTGTTCACATGATAAAAATGAAAACTCCTTGACTTTAGTAATATTGGAATTAAAGAGTGATCTTTTGTACAAGTTCCATTAAATTAACCCCATTCAGGCTTATAAGTGACTTCCTGGTGAGTTACGTCATTAATTAAAACTGCAAAAAAATATTCTAAGACATAAATTAACATGCTTCTGACTTTGACATTGGGTTTATATTCCATTTTTGAGATTTGATACTGTGACTTTGAAAACTCTGTGGAATTATGTGTGACAAGGTGGATACCATGTCTGAAAGTGCTTTATCTCATAGAATGTATTCTTCTCTAATGTAGCGTGGTCTAGTAACCATTATATATATAAGTATAGGGGGTGTGTGGGGTTGTCACCTTGCCTTAAATTGGTAATTTTATCACACTTTTATGTCTTAATTTTAAGACCTTTTTAATTATTGTGAGTTCAGGACTTGCACTCAGTTCTCAAACTTCTGATAAAACACCCTTGTCATTCACATGCTACTGCCAAGTGACGGGAGCAATGGACCATTAAACTATGTTGTTGTTGTGTCTTTCGGCTTTTCCCTGTTAGAGGCCGCCACAGCGGAACTCCGGTCTGCTAATGATTGGCAGTAGATTTTTACGTGCCGAGTTGCCGGCCCTGACGCACAACCTTCAACAAAGGTACGCCCATTCACGCATGTCTCCACACAGAAGACGCTCTAGCTGAGAATCGAACAGGACAACGTCTTACTGTGAGGTGACAACGCTACTGCAGCACCACCACCACAGATT
This sequence comes from Protopterus annectens, assembly GCF_019279795.1. Classification (NCBI taxonomy): domain Eukaryota; kingdom Metazoa; phylum Chordata; order Ceratodontiformes; family Protopteridae; genus Protopterus; species Protopterus annectens. The sequence continues at coordinate 280,305,016 of NC_056725.1, forward strand.
CAATGGACCATTAAACTATATTAAAAGAAAAAAACTGTCATCCTCAACTTCCTCAGCTGACACATACTGCACCTGTTTTTATTTAACTTAATTTTTCAAGTTTTAAGCATTTTTCAGGAAAAAGACAAGGAACATGGAATTCAGTTACTTGAAATAAGTATTTAAAGTCCATATCTCTGTAGCACACACGTAGACTTGAGTTGCTGGTGGTTGATTAGCAGCTGTATCCTTAATCATCTTCCTTGAACACTGACTATACACAAACAGCTGTGCAGCCAACGTTGCATACGCATGCATAGAAAATATGATGAACAAGAATGGTGTTTCTGCCCTGCAGGCACATTCAGGTATTGTTACTAGGCATGTATATCTACATCTATCTATATGTATCCATCCATCTATACATATATATATATATATATATATATATATATATGTATGTGTGTGTGCGTGTGTATATATATATATATATATATATATATATATATATATATATATATATATATATATATATATATATATATATATATATATATATATATATATATATATATATATATAGAAAGGTATGTATATATGTACATAAGTATACATGTGAATGATCACAAGTATATTGGAAACAGAGACTCAAGATATGCAACAGTAACTCTGACATCTTTTGCCACAAACACAATGCAAATGCACAAATTTAAGTATGGTTCAGGAAGAATATACACTGAAATTGCACACACACACTCACAGCAGGGGAGGCTGTGCATGCTGTCTGGTGAGTTTTGTTTTTATTAAAATATATGCTACAGACTGTGGTTGTCGGACTGTTCTTCATATTGATTTTCATTGGTTTTGCTTGACTCCAACTTTTAGTAGCTGCTGTTATATTTCTTTTTCCAATATTAAAAACAAAAAAGTGTATGAAATGCCTTTTTTTATACTTTGTCTAGGAACGTCTGATATAATATACCTTAACATCCACATTCCATTTTTGTCAGTCTTCTAATTAAACTTGCAAATCCATGTGAATACAGTATTTTTTAATATGGTGATTGGGTCATTTAGCTGTGATAAGCTAAGGTTGCTGGTTTACTTGTAATTAGGGCACCACTTAGTGGTGTGGTTTGGCTAATATATTGCTTCAAGGCACAAGCTAATTCCCAGACCTTCCATTCAGCATTGAAAATTCCCAATGGAAATCTTTAAACATTGGAAGTGAATTGTTTTATTATTATTCATTTTCATATTAGACAATGCCACACATTATTCCAATACTCATTTTGCTGTGTTACTTAATAGTACAGAGACAACAATACATTTTTGGTAGGCATGGCAACAGTGTTTTGGAATATCACAAAAGAAGTGGTTCTTAGTGAATTTTAGCACTATATACATTTATAAATGTAAACAGTTTGCAAACAGATGGAGATTAAATGGACTATTTATTAATCAAATAATATGCAAGCTTTTGTGAGCAACATTCCATGAGAAACAATACTCACTGACTCTGTTTTTTTTTTTTTGTTTGTCTTTTACATGTTTGCTACTTAGGTTCATAGATTAGTACTAGGCTAACTGCCCTTTGAGCCATTTTAAGCCTAGCCAATTATCCCATCTGAGACTCGAACCCTGCATCTTGTGTTTGTAAGACAAGCACCTTGACCATTAGGCCACCCATTTGTTTTCTAATAATTATAGCGATATGTGTTGATAAGAAAGTTGTATTTTTAGTACCTTACCAGATTTCAGTGTTCTAAGAGGTTCTCTGGTTTGATTCTCGGCTGGGGTGCCTTCTGTGCGGAGTCTGCATATCCTCCCTGTGGTCGCATGGGTTTCCTCCAGGTGCTCCGGTTTCCTCCCATATCCCAAAGACATGCTGTAGGTGGATTGGACACTCTAAATTGGCCCTAGGTGTGAGTGTGTGTGTGTGCCTTCTGTGGAAGGTTGGGCGCCGGGCTGGCAACTTGACAACGTAAAACTCCACTGCCAATCATGAGCAGACAGGTTATCTGCTGTGGCGACCCCTAACCGGGAAAAAGCCGAAAGAAAAAGAAGAAGACCAGATTTCAGTGTTCTGGAGAAACAATAACTCTTTTTATTAGATTAGTGCTTCTTGACCTGCATGAACTTGGTATGAGGATTTATAACTAAGGACTATGGGGGGAGGCAGGAGAACGTACTTCCTGCAATAAATCTTCCTGTACGTTATGTTCATTGGAATGAAACTCCATGTGTTTCAAAGCTACATTCATACATTTCTGTGTTCAAGTGAATAAGTTTCTGCATTTGTGTATGAGCAACTATGTTTAGTACTTCCATGATTCAATGTGACATAACAAAGCCTATTTAAGACTTCAGTGGTTAACCTCTAAAAGTGGTCTGTTATATTAGTAATTGGAATCTAATGCATATAAACCAAACATCACTTATGATCGAATGTGAATTTTGGTGTTACACCTTATTGTGGTATGAAATGTTAGCTTTGGAGTAAGAGTTTGTTTCTATTTAGTGACACTTCTTTTTTGTTGAATTTCCAAATCCTGACATCTGTCAGACACTTTAATTTCAGTATCACTTTGAGCGTTGTGACCAGTTGCTATTTTTAGCTTTTTTCCCCCACTGTTGATATACAGCACCCAGCTCAAACTTAGTTTGGGCAAGACACAGTTTTATGTAATCACACTCAGACTCACTTTATCAATGACAGTTTCCAACAATCTACTGAAACATCCGTTTCCTTCACAAAATAAACAAATGATAAGTACATTTTAATATTTTAACACTAACTTGTTTTTAACAGACTAAATGAGAAGTGACATTTGGCTATGGAAAAAACTCCAAAATACCTAAGTAACTAAATACATTAAATGGAGAATTTATAAACATAGGCAATACTGAGGCACTATCTCAAGAAAACAAATATACACTCATAACCTTCTTGGGTGGTGAAAGCCAGGGAACCTTGTTGGCTAGGCTTACATAGGCCCTTGGGCCAATAGTCTAGTACCTACCTATGAACCTATAAGTAGCACTATGTATAATCTCTTGATTTTTAGTATAATCTGGAATAATATAGTCTGCTGGCTGTACACAGTGGAGTAATGTTTTATATTTGTATATTTTATTATTAGTTTTAAAAATGGAAAGGGATTATTACTGAATACAGAGCAGAAAAAGGCTGTTGTGATGAAGACATCAAGAGAGAGTAAAGAAATGTGGTTCTGAAATATCACCCGATTTAAAAAGTTTTTCAGTGCAGATGTATAAAAAAGAGGCACATAAGGGTCTGAGTGAATAGAAAGAGACAGAAAAACGTAATTAGACTGGTGAAGAAAGTAAAAAAAAAACTGCCGGTAATAAATGCGCTGTATTTACATGGTGATTGCAAACCAGTTAAATGGATATTGATGTAATCTGTTTGACTGCCTGTATCTGTCTTCATTGGCAATGCATAACATGTCATGATGAAACAACATTGATTTTAGGTTTAATTTAATCTCTTTGTTCTCTGGAAGTGGTTATAATAGGAAATTAAGTTTGAGCATTTCTTCCATCTGATTCTATCTTACTTAAAACTTTACTGTCACTGTCTACAAACATAGCAAATATGTTACAAAAGAGATGCTCACTGTGAGTCCGAACAATATATAAATGTAATGACTTTAAAGGCAACCAAACTAATCTTATGCTATACTTCATCAGGAATAGCACATATGTGATTTTTTCTCTATTTTAAGAATAAAAAAATAGTAACAATAGAACTGAACAAAAAAAAAAAAGAGTTAAGAGAAAATAGAATTAAACAAAAGAGTAACAATATATCAGCCAAACTTTAGTCATGTGTCTTAATGAATGTTGTGGCCCAGACAAAGACATCCATTTAATTACAAATGTTGTCTTAGCTAAATGTTGGATATTTTATCTTTACTTGCATTGAATTTTACTATATGCTCCCTATACTCACTATCTATTTTATGACTGTGTTTTATTGTATGTAATACTTTTTTTAATGTTGTATGTTTTTTATGTTTTTATTATAAATTTCTGTGTAGTATTGTTTGGAGATTTTCTCCCCAGGGCCCCGCTGAAATCAGACAATTTTGCCCAGTCTGACATTTCCTGGTAAACAAATATAAAATAAATATATAAATAAATAACTTCCTAGAGACTTGACCTTAATAGTGACATTTATTTATTTTATTTTATTTATTTTACATTTGTTGACCGGGCTGGTCCAACTGAATATATGTCCATTTTCAGTGGAGGCCCAGGGAGAAAAGCTCCACAGACAGAGTAATATTTACAAAAGCACAGGTACAATACCAAGTTTTATCAATCATTACATTTCATTGCATATAATGTATTAATCAGGAAAAAAATAAAAATAATCATAGTAGATACCAGCTATGGATATTCATACAAAGTATGTTCATTTACACTATTAAACTCTAAAGTCACACACACATTATCATTAGTAGATAAGTAAACAAGCTTAAACAGGTAGGAAGATTAGTGTCTAGGGGCAAGGTAGGTAGTCTGGTCAGCACAGAGGCATAACCAATGTCATTTAAGGTAAGGTTTCAGTTTGATTTTAAATAGGGTAACTGAGGATAGGGAGGTTAGGTGATTAGCTTTCTTCCTAATATTCAAAAATACTGTATGTATAAATAAAGAAAAAACATCTAACATATACTATAATATATATATATATATATATATATATATATATATATATATATATGAATATTAGGAAGAAAGCTGTTTCATTAGTGATTTACAGATAGGGTAGTATTAGTATGTTAGACAGTATAGCAGGTTATTTATTTTTATTTTTATATATTTTTAAATATATAGTATTTTTATGTATGTTCTTTGTATGTTTCTTTTACATTATATTATATGCTGTTTTTTTATATATTGCCTTGAATGAAATTTTGTGCTTTTTGAGTGCATTTGCATTTTGAATGTACTTGTTCTTTTAACTCATTCAATTAATTAATTGGTCATAGTCATGTGACACAGGATTCAAGGCTTTTAACGTTTGGGATGAAGTTTTTTTGTAATCTTTGGTCTGAGGAAGCAACCAGGGCTGGCTGCAAAAGCACTTACCTACAATAAAGAGCATTGGATTTATACTGAATTTTACGGTGTTTTTTTGCTCCTTCAGCATGGTTTTAGTAATATTAGGAGTTTACGTTTTTTTTCTGGACATTTGCCTTGGTGTGATTACTCCTATACTTCATAAATGGGCTCCTCCTTCTTTTTTACTGTGTATTTTGTGTGGTGTTCCAGCCTACCATGGCAGAAGGAGCTGACAACATGGATTTTTCTACTAAACGACATGATGGGAATGTATGCCTGCAACGTTTTACACAATTGCTTTCTATGGACTCTAATCCCCTTCTGAAAGGTGACTTTACTTCTCCTGTAGACTATGAAAGAGATGAGGTTCAGGAGCATATGGATATTCGACAGCAATTACGGACATTAGAGAATGACCTATACAGGCGGAAGAGACTGCAATACCAACGGATGCATATGGAAGCCAGTATAAAACTTAAAGTAATCCCTAGGGGCTTACGTGTTTTAAATATGCCGTCTTATGGGACTCTATATCTGAGCTATTAGTTAAATGGCAACAGTTGAATATAGACACTAGCATTAAATATATGCAACTGATTATTGACTTTTTTCACCTTTAAAAAATTAATTAGGTGAAAAAAATATGTAGTGCACAAGAAACATTGTATAAAAATTCGCAAGATAGCCTGATAGATGTTCATATCTCTGAATTAATTGAACAGATTAGCTATTATGATTGCAAGTTGCTACAAACAAAACAGAAGAAACTCAAAAGAGATGTAGCTGATTTCCAAAAGGGCAATGTCTTTGTATGGCCGAAAGAACAGAGAATGGATGCTCCACAGATGGAAATAGGTGTCAGTACGGTTAGGAATAGAGATCAACAACTTCAACCTACTACATCTGGCTCTAATATAGCTGTTTTGTTATCTCTCAAAGATACTATCCCTTTAAAATCACTACAGCAGGGGATAGAGTCTACTAATGTGAATACATTGTTAGGTTCGACAATTGAACAGACAGTAAGACCGAAGGTCACTACAGCCAATAAGGGGATGGCTATAGTGGAACCTGAATCCTCCACCAATCGGGCACGTTCTTTTCCGGTCCTGCCCCTTCCCTTCAACATACGTTCAAAGAGGAGCTTAGCAATGGAGGCAGAAGGAAGGAGATTCAAAAGGAAACTGTCGCTAGGGAAAGGACAAGTGCAGACCCTGAAGAAAATGTGGCAGAACACTTAGTTTATAATATTTCAAGCTGAATACTGGACAAAAATGAAGCCAATGTACGGAACAAGGGCTTGGGCTTCATTCCAGCAGCACAAGCGGATTTACCTGATACATTGACTGAACTGAGACTTTTTGCTCGCAACACAGCATTAAAAGTGATATATTGTGTAAGTAATACAAATAATACTGAAGAGAACTTATTCAAGAAGCCTAGTGTTTTTATGCCTGTTCTTCCTTCTAGTTTAGAGATTTTTATGAAAGCTTGTGAAAATGAGTTATATGAAATGTTTCGCTCTAATTTGAGGGAAAGGAAATTTTACAATATGACGTTTAGTGAAAAACAAGCTCTAAATAGACTCAAGAATGATAGAGAAATAATTATAAAGCCTACTGATAAGGGACATTCTGTAGTAGTAATGGATAGACTGTTTTACTTAGAAGCTATAAATAATTTACTGTTAGAGGTGAATGTGTATAGGATGATTGATGTAACAGACGTCAATATGCTGGTAGACAGTTTTAACCATCAAGTTAGAAATTGTTTTATGGAAAATTATATAACAGAAGATTTGCTTAAATATTTTATTGTTGAATGTCCTATTGTCCCTAGTTTTGTTGGATTTCCAAAAATTCACAAATGCATCCTGAACCCCTCTTTTAGACTGATTGTTTCGGGGGCAGGGTGGATTACTGAGCCAGTATCAGTATATCTGGAAAAACAACTGAGACCATTAATAACACAATATAACTTGATACTATGGGACTCAGAACATTTTTTGAGAGATTTTTATGCCTTGTTAAACAATTATAGACTTACAGGGGAAGAGTTTTTAGTTACTTTTGATGTCATATCCTTTTTTACCAGCATAACTAATGAGAAAGGAATATGCTATCTCTGAGATTTCTTACTACAGGAAGGCTCACTTAGTGTAGAGAAGGTTGATTTGATTAGTTTTTTGTTAGAGCTTTGTTAGAATTTAATGTTTTTACATTCCATGGGAAATATTTCCTACAAATGTCAGGCGTAGCTATGGGGACTCCTACAGCCAATAGCTATGCCAATTTGGTGATGGCGCAATGTGATCAAACTTATATGATGAATGACAATGCTTTCAAGGGTGACATTTTATTTTTTCAATATTTTGTAGATGACCTGTTCCTTTTTTGGGGGGGCAGTGAGGAAAGATTATGTGAATTTGTGGAACATTTAAATAAAAGTACAGATTTTTTTAGGTTTTTCCATGAATAGATCTCATACTCACATTGAGTTTTTAGATATAAAAATACAGTTGGATGGAACCACTGGTAATGTGTGCACTAAATTGTATCAGAAGGATTGCTACCGTAATAGTTATGTTCACCACACTAGTATGCACCCTCCCCATATTTTTAGGAACGTCATCAATAATCAAGCTATTTGCATGTCAAAATTACATGCAAGAGATCAGGACTTTGAAAATAGAGGGATGAGTACCTAGTTAGGGGTTACCATGAAAGAGAGATAAATGAGGCATGCACTGAAGCCAGAACTAAAAGGAACACCACAGGGAAACCGTATTTTTCTAGTCCCAATATGGGTGGAGTAGAAATGACCCCTAAGAGAATGAAGAGCAGAGAACAATTAGTGAAGTTTAGTATTACACACTTAGTTGATACTTGTTTGATTAAGGATATAATATATCATAATTGGCATATATTGGGGACTGATGATAGTGTAAGTGCAATAGTAGGAGAGAAACCTTGTTTTACTTATAAAAATTGAAAAACATTGAAGCAGATGCTCTGCTATACAGATGAATTAGAATATAGATCCATTATGAACTATGGGACTATGAGATGTAATATATGCTCATTTTGTCAGTATATAGAAACTAACACCATGTTTGTCCATCCATCAAGTGGGAAATCTTTCAAGTTTAAGGCCTCAGGTGACTGTGAGAGTAGGAATGTAATATATTTAGCCCACTGTGCCTGCTGCAGTGCGTTTTATGTTGGTAAGACCAACAGACGGTTAAGGGAGAGAATTCGTGACCACCTTTACTGTTTTATGAGACAACAAGGGGAGAATCGCTATTTTTACTTTTCTATTATTGACACTGTCACTGAAACCATTAGGATGGCAGATTTAAATAACAGAACTGAACAAAGGGAGTTGAGATGGATTTTTATGTCAGCAGCCCATAAGCTAACTGGGCTGAATGATTATGTATCTCTGAAACCCGTGTTGAAAGGTAGGAAGATTAGGAAGAAAGCTATTTAATTTTGTGATTTATAGATAGGGTTATACCAGCATTTTTATAGTTAGACTATGTTTAGACAACATATAATATAATATAATATAATATAATATAATATAATATAGTATACGTTAGATTTTTTTCTTTATTTATACATACAGTATTTTTGAATATTAGGAAGAAAGCTGTTTCATTAGTGATTTACAGATAGGGTAGTATTAATATGTTAGATAGTATAGCAGGTTATTTATTTTTATTTTTATATTTATATATATATATATATATATATATATATATATATATATATATATATATATAGTATTTTTATGTATGTTCATTGTTTCTTTTACATTATATTATATGCTGTTTTTTTATATATTGCCTTGAATGAAATTTTGTGCTTTTTGAGTGTGTTTGCATTTTGAATGTACTTGTTCTTTTAACTCATTTAATTAATTAATTGGTCATAGTCATGTGACACGATTCAAGGCTTTTAAAGTTTGGGCCGAAGATTTTTTTTCAATATTTGGTCTGAGGAAGCAATCAGGGCTTGTTGTGAAAGCGCTTACCTACAATAAAGAGCATTGGATTTATACTGGATTTTACAGTGGGTTTTTTTGCTCCTTCAGTGTGGTTTTAGCAGTATTAGGAGTTTACGTTTTTTTCTGGACATTTACCTTGGTGTGTTTACTCCTACACTTCATAACTGGGCTTCTCCATCTTTTTTACTGTGTACTTTTCAGTTAATTGTTGATAGTAACACCTTCATAAGATGTTTAGTAAAAATGTAAAATTTAGTGACTTATCATTAGTTGCTGTCAGGGGTGTAGCCAGGATTTTAAGATTTGTACTCACAGCTCGCAGTCTGCTGCCACCCCAAACTACACCCACATCAACACATTGATCTCCACCCACACCCCTTACCAATCGCTCTTCAAGCCACATCCCCTTCACAGTGCTGCTCTCTCTCTCCCATCCCTGACAAATACATGCCAGGATGCTAATCATTTATACGATGAAACAGTAAAACAAAAATGGATATTTCAGTTCAAGTGTGGAAAAGCACATAAATTAGCTTACAATGTTTACATTATAGCTAACTTTACCACAGTGCAACTGAATCCAACTGACCACTCATGAGTGAAATCCATTTTAGTGGATACTGAGGGAAGCAAACCCTCGACCCAAAGAAACTGCTTCTTGCTCCTTCCTGGGTCAATCATTGCTAGTTGGCTTGCATTTGCTTAGGAATCTGTCAAGCTAATTGCTCTTCTTTTCATTCCTGATTGTTCCAACTAGATTAAAGGGTCGAGGTGCAGTAAAACTTCAGAAATCCTCAGTTCCAAAACAACAACACTAGATTAAAGGGTCTAGGTACAGTAAAACTTCAGACGTCCTCAAAGTTCCAAAACAACAACACTAGATTAAAGGGTCGAGGTACAGTAAAACGTCAGACGTCCTCAAAGTTCCAAAACAATAACACTAGATTAAAGGGTCGAGGTACAGTAAAACGTCAGACGTCCTCAAAGTTCCAAAACAACAATACTAGATTAAAGGGTCGAGGTACAGTAAAACGTCAGACGTCCTCAAAGTTCCAAAACAACAACACTAGATTAAAGGGTCCAGGTACAGTAAAACGTCAGACGTCCTCAAAGTTCCAAAACAACAACACTAGATTAAAGGGTCGAGGTACAGTAAAACGTCAGACATCCTCAAAGTTCCAAAACAACAACACTAGATTAAAGGGTCGAGGTACAGTAAAACTTCAGACATCCTCAAAGTTCCAAAAGAACAACACTAGATTAAAGGGTCGAGGTACAGTAAAACGTCAGACATCCTCAAAGTTCCAAAACAACAACACTAGATTAAAGGGTCCAGGTACAGTAAAACTTCAGACATCCTCAAAGTTCCTAAACAACAACATTAGATTAAAGGGTCCAGGTACAGTAAAACTTCAGACATCCTCAAAGTTCCTAAACAACAGCACTAGATTAAAGGGTCTGGGTGCAGTAAAACTTCAGACATCCTCAAAGTTCCTAAAGAACAACACTAGATTAAAGGGTCCAGGTGCAGTAAAACTTCAGACATCCTCAAAGTTCCTAAACAACAACACTAGATTAAAGGGTCTGGGTGCAGTAAAACTTCAGACATCCTCAAAGTTCCTAAAGAACAACACTAGATTAAAGGGTCCAGGTGCAGTAAAACTTCAGACATCCTCAAAGTTCCTAAACAACAACACTAGATTAAAGGGTCCAGGTACAGTAAAACTTCAGACATCCTCAAAGTTCCTAAACAACAACACTAGATTAAAGGGTCTGGGTACAGTAAAACTTCAGACATCCTCAAAGTCCCAAAACAGCAACACTAGATTAAAGGGTCCAGGTACAGTAAAACTTCAGACATCCTCAAAGTTCCAAAAGAACAACAAAAAAATATCATTAAAAGGCTAACGGGAAATAGACTAATTTTCTCTTGATTTTGGAGAGCAGTAAGCACCCCTTTATGCTCTTATATGTACCAACTCTATGTGCGTGCCAATGTGAAGATAGGAGAAATCTCCCTAAAGAAGTCAGTCATTGATGGGCCACAATTAGAAATTGCACTGGGAATGATTTCCTATAGGAAAAGTGTTTATCTTTTCTTTTTTCTGAAGGCTACCAATGCTCCAGCCATTTCACTTTGACCATGTATAGGGAAGCCAAATCTAAACATTATGCAGTCAGTGATATGCCTAGAAACAATGATAATGTTAATGATTGTGTTGCAGGTATAGTTATGGTTGTATAATATTATAAATGGCTGATACCTCACAGATGTTTAGGATATAATTAAGTAAGAGCATGGGATGAGACTACATCTGAACTGAAGGTGCTTAGTCAGAGATGAAATATGGAAAGGGAAGACAAACTTACAATGCCTTGAAATTAAAGTTAACTAATATTAATTTAGCAGATCTTTTTTCTTGCAAGAAGCACGCATATACACAAATGAACTCACACAGATACTCCAGTACTTAAATATTTGTATGTTTGCTGACAGAGAGATTGCTATATAATAGATATTACAAGTGCAGTTAGAATCCTGCACTGTTATCTATCAGCATGTCAATTTGCAGAGGGAAAGAAAACTCAGAAAATTAAAAAAAAGTAGTGCTTCTCCAGTAGAGGAATTATCCCTGTAGTCTAAAAACAATCCTATGCTATCCCCTTACATAAACATGGCACATCACATCAACTGGCAAACTACAGACCTATAGCCATCTTGTCCTATCTAAAATACTAAAAAATATCATCACATACATCTGGTCAACCACCTAGCAAAGAACAAGTTACTTTTCACAACACATCATCATTTTAGGCCAGGCCATAGGAAAGAAACAGCATTACTTACTTTCATAAAGTATGTTTGTTACAGAAGAAAATCAAGGTAAAATGGTAGCATTCCTATTTTGGACTTGTCCAAAGCATTTGATAGAGTTTTATACCCCCTGCTTTTTCTTAGATTTGAGGAGCTATGCCTAACAAACAGTACAATCAATTGATTTACAAGTTACCTCAGTGTGTATGCCGAGCCAAGGAGCTACCAACATCATAATAAACAACGTTAGAACCTTTAGCCTTTAATATATTTATAATTAAAATGCATACAGCCTCTCACCCAGCAAAACTACTCCGATCTGCAAATGACTCAACAGTACTATAAGGTGCTACTTCACCTAAACAGCACCAAAATGACCCGAAGACTTCCTTTTCAAAAACTAAAACTGGCTGGAACATTTTAAACTAGTCCTATATCCAAATGCAACTAAAATATGGTATTTTCATCTCCTACCTTACAAACAAACTTCAGAAATCCTCCCAAATTGTTTTGACACTATGCCGAATACTCACAATTATGCAAATTTTGTTAATCACGTAACTTGCCTGATAACAATCACCTAATCTCCAGATAGCATCCCATTCATCCTTGCACATTGATGACACACCCCAGGGCATGCTGGCACTATATGATGATGTGAATTAAACTGAAAGATACATCGGAATTAAAGTGGCCATTCATTCAGAAATTTGTGGAACACGCTTAATTTCATACCTAAAACAGAACTTCCTGCAAAATTTGGGCTAGTTGAGAAATTTTTTTTTTTCTTTTCAGCTTGGGATGGGTTTCTCCCTGAGTCTTAGTACCTGTTTACTACCCCTCCATTAGAAAAACTGTACTGAAGTGCGTACAGTCAGTACGCTTCCCGACATCATTGGTTGTTGGTTGCATTATCTTTATTTGCAGAAAGACTATGATTGGTTTAGTATGAAAGATTGGGCTATATTAGCTCCACAAAAGATATCCATCTAAAATCACGTCCACAATTAACAGAATTTTCCCAGGGCAATGAAACAATTGTCCCTCAGCACAATGGAACACACAGCCCTCTAAATGAAACCCACCCAATAGGGGGGCTTTGCCCCTCCACACACCCCCAATGCGGGGGTCTGTGCCCCATCACTCCCCCAACTATATATACCAACTCTGAGATTGCACTACTGTGGTGAAAAGAGCAAAGTTGTGTAACTAGCCAACTACTACATTGCCCTTGGAAAATTCCACAAATCACAGAAGTCATTTTCAACGGTTAGGTGTTGACGAAGAGGTGTTCACTGAAACTAATTTAGACCCTGTGAGAGTGTAAATTACTACAAGAAGATTTAGAAGTGTGACGTTCTCTGAATATGAGTAGCAGCAATAAGCATTTTTGTTATTGTTAAATGTGAATCGTAAGTGCTGATGGACTGGAACAGGGGTAATCTGGAGTGTCATTTGTTCTGAATGTCATATTGCTTCTTTTTTGAAGTTGTTCACAGACTCTGTCAGTAAAAAGATCAAGTGCAGATGATCCAAGGTCACCTGTCATTAGGTGCCCTTTAACAGCATTCTTTGGATCCAGCCATTCCTCCTCAAAGATGACAGCCAGCCCATATGACCCTTTCATTCAGCTCAGACAAAAGCTTAGCAGTGCATTAATTCCTGTCTGTTTGTGAGAGATGGAAGATGGCACACCCTCCCTGCCTAACTTCCCTCATCAGTGGTTGGTGGCCTCGGATCTTAAGCCACTGACCAGAAAGTCCTGTATATCTGCCTCCTCATGCACCTTTGCGTGCCCTCCTGACTAACATGCAGTGTGAGCCACATCAACCCAGCAGCTAATACAAGCAATCTACTAACACTCCTGAAAGGGTCAGTGGTACAAGAGGACACTGCTTGCCTTCCCCTTGATGGTTGAGCTGGTTTGACTGATCATTCACATCCCTGTCTCAGTCCATCAGTCACACAGGCCACTAGTCAGGGATTTATCACTATTAACCATAGGGTTGAGGCCAGCCTGACAAATGTCTTTAGTTCCAAGTGCTTTGATCTTGTTGGCTACAGTGTGATTTCCTGTAAGTGCTTATCTAAAGTGCTATTTGTATTTAAAAGAATTATTTGGACATATGTGTATTTCTCTGAGGTTTTCAGATCTTTAGTTAAGTTTGTTTGACATAATTTAATATATGTCTTTGGATTTTATCAAATTCACAGCACACAGATGTCTGTTTGGGAATGTTACCCTCCCAAATGTTCATTGATATTTGTAAATTCACAATTTGTACTGTACATAGTACGCACTGAACAGATTCTGAATGTTCCTTTACACATCACTGCAGTCTTAACCACACAAGGTTATTTAAAGAAATCCAAAACACTCAACATATTAGAAATAGCATACTAGATAAGTCGATTTTTATTCTGAAATCAGACAAAATTGAATCAGGCTGAATGTCTTCTCCCTTAGGTGTTATTTTGCTGAAATAATCTGTGAAGCAAAACTAAACTCAAAGTACTTTAGTTGCTTTTGTATTTAGATTTAATGTGATAAGTGTTTGTTCTTGAACCATGATGTGGCAAGAGAAATTTGATTAGCTGTGATGGGTGTTTGTTCTTAGACTATAATGTAACACTTGCACAGTTCCGGATGAACATGCTGCAGGCATCTCACAATGACTTCTTGCAGTTTGTGCTATTCCCTGCACATTGCACATGTTAAGGTACTGTCAAAAAATATCAGCAGTGTAACTTGGGATTAACACAAGAGCAGAAGTAAGGATTTAATATGGCTCTTATGCTTGTCTGATACCCACCTGTGGAACCATTATTGTGTGAAAATTGTTTTGTAGTACCTTACCAACACTGAGTAACAATTGCATTTGAATTGTCATAGCATTCTGCACTGATATTTAACCAAAGGCTGCAAGAACTGGGGTCTGCTTTGCTTCTGGAAATTGGCAAGAAGATGTATTTTGCTGGTTTTGTTTTTCCACTGCTGCAGCCTCTTATATGACACAGAGATGGAGAGATTTGCTGAATGGATTATACGCTATGTGATTACAGGTCTTTTGGTTTGCAATGTTCTGTGCAGTTATTCATATATCATACATACCATATCAATGTACAACTTGGTGATAATCACACACACATACACAAACAACAAAGGAAAAAAGATACCTTCTGCCTCATTGTGTAAAAAGTTGCAATTGCTTGTTGCTAAAAACTTTCAATCAGGTAAGACAAATGGCAGACATCTGGTGATACATCTGATGAAGTTTTCTTAGCATGTGTGCAGTGTGTTTGCAGAGCCTTCTGCTTTTAATCATTCTATTGCAGGTTTTAAATCAGCGTGAACCTGTAAGAAAAAGAACCTAAAAGAACTGTCTTTGAGTCCCCTTTTAACTAAGAATACATTGTTAGAGTTTCTGTAAAACTTCTTCAACAATTCATGATAAAACTTTCCATATTTTATTTTTTTATTTATTGACATCTGATTACCAGTCCAACTGAATACGTGCACACTTTCAACAGAGGTCCAGTGCAAAAAACTCCAAAGTACAACAATACATTTTAAGAGCAATCATTTTGCGTCTTTAAAAATAATACAAAAAAAAGTACAAATATTTATACCCAATTAGACATGATATGAAAACATTGGTTAAGAATAGATATAAGTTACGTGACAGAGATTTAATAGCTAGAGAAACAAAGTCAATGTATTGAGAAACTAAAGATAAAGTAATGTGATACAAACAGGCATTGCAATACAAAGTGAGAGAAGAACAGGTTTATGGTATAATTAGAGAGAAAAATGGCAGATAATTTCATAGCAGTAAGGAAGTGAATGAAGAAGGGAGAGTAAGGAGATATAAGGTATGAATGGCTATTTGTTCACATTTAGGAATATAGTTTATCCTAGTGTTGAAGAAGAATAGACAGCTTTTGGCGAGGATATCTTTCAGAATGGTTTTAAAGGATGGGAAGGAGGGTAACCGATGGAGATAAATAAGGAGTTTCAGGCCTTAGCAAAATGGTAAAAGAACAAACAATGCCTAGCAGATTTGATAGGTTTGTGGACAGACAGAAGGTTTAGTCATGGCCGACTGGAAACATAATTATGTAGAATGTTATTTAGGGCTAGAGAAGCAGATGGATTCCGGATAATTCTATAGTTGGTAAGAAGCTGGGTATATAACTGATCGGGTAGTTCTAACCAATTTAGGCTTTTTAGGGCTATACAGTGGTGGGTTCTGAAAGGGGTATTTACTGCAAATGTAGCAACTTTGCTATAACATTGTTCGTGTTTGATTTTTGTGATGCTTGAAGGTTTGTAAAGATGGGAGTGCCATTAAGCTGTGTCGGGGGGGGAGATAAGTAGTGGTGAGTGCAGCTTCACTTCAGTTGTGTTGCTGAGAAAGCTTTTGACTCTGTAAAGCCTCCCTACTTTTTGATGAGTTTTTTCATAGCAATTTTGTAAATCCAGGCTGAATTTAAGATTATCATCCACTATCATACTAGTAATTTGCTATGAGGAATTGACTTCAATTGTTGTTATTATCAAGAGAGATGGAGAGGGATTTAGGGGAGAAAAGTATTTTTTTTAGGGCTGAGCATGAGTTGTGAGTTACAAAGGGATGTTTCAATTGCTAATAAATGAGTGATTTTTTTTTTTATGTGTGACATGTCAGATGTGCAAATGAGATTGAAGTTATCTGCATACTTTATTAGGGAGGCCTGTGGTGTGGATGTCTGGAGGGTGTCAATGAGAATGTTAAAGCGGAGGGGACCCAAGGATAGAGCCTTGTAGAACACTGGTGGTGACCAGGAGGTATGGAGGGAGGGTGAAGTGCCATTTTACTGACTGATGCCTATCTGAACCATAGAAGAGGTGGACTGAAAGAAACTTAATCAGGTCATTTGAAGTAGAAGTTTGCTGTGACAAACTGTGTTGAAGGCTTTGGACAAATCTAGAAATTAGGAGGAAACTAGTTTGCCATTATCTCTAGTTTAATTGTCAGGTCCTATTGGTTAAATGTGCAGTGTTAGTACTATGGGAAGAATGAAAGCCATGTTGTGTGGGGGATAGGAGTTCTTCCTCCAGGAGATAGTTTAGCAATTCTTTCTGAATACATTTTCAAATGTTTTGGCATGAGGAGATAAGATTACTATAGGTCTAAAGTTATTAATGTCTGTTGAATTTTCTCCTATGTGCAGAGGGATAATGTGTGACTTTTTCCAGAGAGAGATATTGTGGGATTCATGCATTGATCTGTTTATAACGATTGAGACAGGGTAGGCAATGCTCTCAGCTGCTATTTTAAGGTACTCACTTGAAAGGTCATCAGCTGAAGCAGAACATGGTTTGAGTTTGTTTAATGTAGATTTCCACAGGATGTGGGCATGGGTTTGAAGGTGAAAGTTGATGTGCTGATAAGTGCCTGCTGGATAGGGTTAAGATTATATGATGGGGAATCCTGGGCTAGAGATGCTATACTATCTAAGAAAAAAGAGTTGAATTGTATTGCGATTTTGAGTGATGAGTTATTAGGAAAGGGATTATGGCACAGACACAAGTTTTCTTTAATGGCTCTCTAGAATTTCTTAGGGATGCGTTTACTATTATTCTGAATTTTATTATCTTTTGGATTTTAATCTTCATTAATTTGCTTTTTAGTATAATTGTGAAGCATTCTTAAGTTTTCAATATATTTTGGTGTCTTACAGTTTTGCCATTCTTTCTCTGCTTTTTCTCAAGCCTGCATTAGCATTCTACTATTTTTGTCCAGGTCCCCTTCAAGAAACACATTACACTGAAGGACATTTGACAACCTTTATTAAATTTCCATAAACTTAAATATTAATCAATATTCATTCATTTCACCCAAACATGATACAGATGAACAAACATCCATGTTAAATTTTCTTAGAACAGGACTGCGTAAACCTGCTCATCCTGATGAGTAAGCAGCATCTATACCTCCGCTCACTTACGAAACAGCATACCCACTCACTTCCATTGCCATTTATTGGTACTTATCAAGCAGCGTACCCGCTCACTTTCATTACATTATGCCATCGATCCAATAAGCAGCTTCACGCACTTGCTTATATACTTATCAAGCAGAGTAACCATTCATTTCATTACCATTTATTGCATTATACCAACAATCCAATAAGCAGCTTCCTCCACTTACTTATGTACTCAAGCAGCTCAACCACTCACTTTCCTTTTCAAACTTATTGAATTGACCATCCAGCACCAGAGAGGGAACAGAAGAGGGCAGGCCTGCCCCTCTTCTCTGCCCTATTCAAAGTAAATATAACCATAACCGCACCAATAAAAGAGGAGGGATGGGTAGGTAGCAAGTTCATGCCAAAATGTGACTCCCATTCTAATTACACTTGCCCAACATCCTTTAAGCCCCTCCCTACCCCTACCTAACTTCCTCCCAAACCTTATCCATTCCTATTTAACCCTATCCTCCCAAATCCTACTACTCTAACCCTCCACCTTGAAGATGTCCCTGGACAAAATGGTCTGTTCCAAACGTCATTTGTCCAGGTCCCCTTCAAGAAAGACATTACACTGAATGACATTTGAAAACCTTTATTACATTTCCATAAACATAAATGTTAATCAATATTTATTCATTTCAGCCAAACATGATACAGATGAAATAACATCCATGTAAAATTATCTTAGGACAGGACTGCGTAAACCTGCTCATCCTGATGAGTAAGCAGCAGCTATACCTCCACTCACTTATGAAGCAGCATACCTGCTCACTTCCATTACCATTTATTGGTACTTATCAAGCAGCGTACAGGCTCACTTTCATTGCATTATACCATCAATCCAATAAGGAGCTTCACCCACTTGCTTATATACTTAACAAGCAGCATAACTGCTCACTTTCATTACCATTTATTGCATTATAACACCAACCAAATAAGCAGCTTCCTCAACATACTTATGTACTCAAGCAGCGCAACCAGTCACTTTCCTTTTCAGACTTATTGAATTGACCATCCAGCACCAGAGGGAGAACAGAAGAGGGCAAGCCTTCCCCTCTTCTCTGCCCACCAGCCTGACCAGGCTGTTACCCCTCTCTGCGCCACACTTCCAACAAACTAAAATCCCTTACGGCATCTGGCCAAACATCATTCTGTGTACCCCGTCCCCACTAACCGAGGTGGGCAGAGTTAACTCCTAAACCCTATCACAAAACAAATTAAACAGTTACCAAAACTGAAAACAAAACACTGACCCGTCACCTATGCTAAGATAACCTAGCATTGCACTGCACATGAGCTAAATAATCCTCACTTCATGACCAATGGCAGCTCTGCAATAACTTTAAGGGCATTATAAAAAACACGCAGAGTCAATCACATGCCATCATGCTGCATTGCAACCCCATTTACCAGTCCAGTAATAACCAAATGAGCTCTCCTTAATGCCAGAGCAACAACAATTCTAATGACTCCCCCATCACTACCAACCAAAACAGTATCATTAAAATCCTGTTGTCTAGCAATCCTGCCATCACACTAACTATCTCTTACAAAGCAATAAAACAGCTCAGTCATCATAGCATTCTAGCAACTCAACAAAACAAGCCATACTATTTCATTATTAAACCCAATTGCATACCATCATACCAATGTGATCTCTTTAACGCAGGTGCAATATCAATCCAGACATTAAACCAACTAGCCTTTACAACATGAAATGATTAAACAACCATCGTGGCATTGTTAGCAGCCCAACCACCATCAGCCCTGCAAGTTGCATTTTGGCAACTGGAAACAAACCCTAATCCCCCAACAACCCCAATGAACCTTCTACACCAGCTAACAAAAACACCAAAAGTAAAATAAATGCTCCATGTCCCCTCAATCATCCTCCCTCACACAAGCCACTGACTCAACCCTACAGCTTATAAACCTGATCACATACATATCCAAAGTGATGAACAGGCCAAACAACTGAAAGTAAACCCTTAAATCCCTCCCTGACACTGACCCAATGCCCCCTAAAACCAGACAAAGGCAATCACCAACTAACCTTAACAGCAGCCCTATCATAGATCACAAACCTTCCTGTCATCCCTTCAACTATCCAATACGAGATTAGCACCTAAAAACCATCCTTGCCCTTGCTGGCCTTCACCTTTCCATAATGACTAACCACAGCCATAACAAATGCCATAAATACACCCCCAAACCCCACACCTATAAATGTATAATCAAAATACAAATCCCTATAACCCACCCTATCCATCTGCCACAAGGGCTTATCAAAAAGAATTAAGCCACAAGCAACAAAATTGATAAACTACATCAACTATTAACCCTACCAAAGTAACCCACTCAAACTGGCCATGACCATTGAATAAAATTACCTAATACCCTATAGCCTGTCCAGCACTCAAAATATCAACAAAACAAAAACATTACCTTTCAAGTCCATTTCCATCACGACATTGACTGTTACTCACTCAATACTCCATCTGTAACCTCACTGTGCCCACCCAAGTGATCAGGACTTCCACTGAAACATGCATTCAGATTTAAAACATGCAGCAAAACCATTCTCACTATGACTGCCATATAACATATGTGATCTATATGTCTTCCCATACAAATATATCCAATGTTAAGTAACTAGTAACTTAGCAGCATGGAAGAAAACCCAGGAGTACCCAGTGAAACCCACACAAACACAAGGACAAACATAAGGCCCACAAAACTGGCCGAGAATCAAACTGGAGAACCTCTAGTTATAAAATGACACAAACCTCTGCATCACTGAATCCCATGATATTTAAATATTAGAACTTTTAATTCTACCATGGATTGTACATTATCCTGTATCACAAATCAAATGAGGTCATAAAACATAAAACTTATTCTAGAGTAAAGAAAAGCTGGTTGTGCTTCATCATCCTGGGCAGTCACGAGTTTCTTCTTCTTCCAGATCACTGTGCTTGCCTTTTTACCTATCCATTTCTGATTATTCGCCCAGTGACCCCACCACTTAATCGACACCAAATCATGATCATCTGTGAACTCACTGTATATCACCACTGGAACTTGGCACACAGTCATCTACAAAGAAAAGGACAAAATTAAACCCTCTAATAGAAACGAGAAGGCTCCAACTTATACCCACCTATTCCAAACTACAGCCACAGCATTACAAGATCACATCTGCAAGAAAGAAAAGATATGTAAAACATCCAAAATACATAACACATTCCAAGACATCTTCAAGGACAACCTATCCTGTCAAACAGAAAAGGAATGTACCACCGACACTCCCATCTATGACAAAGCAGTCATAACTGAAGCAATGCTTGCTATGACGCTATCAAATACCCAAGATAAATTTAACTACCAGTGGAATATATTAAAAATATCAGAGCCACAGACTCCAGAGATCAAAACCTTGTCATCAACATGAACAAAACATGCTAGAGGGATAGGTTCCTAACCCAGAGACTCCCCAGACACTGGCATAGACTGCCCATACATGTCAAGCAGAGTGCCTCATTGGCCCTCTTCAAAGGAACCTTGATGACTGGATGGGAATTAGAGAATTCACCCCGGGGAATCACGTCAGTGTATGAAGTCTGAAACTCAAATGTCTGTCATTATTTGAACTTCAGTCCTCAAAGATTTGCCAGTGATTTGTGAGAAACCACCATTTTGAGAATGAAATGTGACTGACAATATTCTTACCTAAACACTAATACCAGAATGAAAATTAAAGTATAATATTACTCAGAGTGCTATGGCACCCCGCTATAGAACTTAATATACTAATTTCAAGGCTTTGTCATGTGTTTTCTGCATTCATGGTACCAACCTTCAGAACTGCAGGCATTCAATTAAACCATATGGCATGAACTACCATGGTAATCATATAATTCTGAATCAACCAGTGCAAACCTTTCATGCTTCAATTGGAGAGAATGTCATAATGTATTTATTTTATTGCTGTACTGCATGTACATTTTTATACATTAAATTTGTCCCGAGTGAGAAATCCGTACAAAGCCAGGAACAATGGAGGAACCAAACTGACAATTAACTTTGGTATGAGAAACCCACAAAACACCTCTCAACCTCGGACAAGCGCCCGCATTAGAAATTTATATTGTGACCCAAACAGCAGTATTCTTTTACAGCTAAATACTTGCCATTGGTAGGATAATAAACTGTAATATTGTTAAGGACTACAAAACACTACAGTAGCTGCTTTACCATACAAAACAAATGCACCTCGATAAAACTGCTAGAACTTTTATTAGAAATCTCCCCAAAAGCATAACAGCTAAAATGAAGGACTTACTACCTATAAAACACATTCAGCTTAATTTTACAATACCTTGACAATGGATGTGGATAGTGCCAGGGCCGTTCCCATAATACTTTGAAAATTAACATTTCTAAATCTGAAACAAAGTAAACTCCGACAAGCAACGCATAATAAGCTCATATGCCTTAAGAAGATCACAACACCACTAAACCAGATAAATAATTATAACCGACCTGCCTACACAGGTTCATTGGTTAGTATAAGGCTAACTACCCTTGTGGGATATTTTAAGCTAAGACAATTACCCCCTGTGAGAATCAAACCCTGCACCCTGTGCTTGTAAGATAAACACCTTACACCTACACCCTCATATAAACTTCTATTACTCATTGCAAGGGCTACTGCTAAACAGAAACCTCTCAACTCATCTTGTACTTCAAAACCTACAGAAACGTAGGTCACAGGCACACATCTACCTATACCTTACTGTGCAAACATGAAAATATCTTAAACTGAGAACATACATCCTGCACCAACTTCAAAACTGTACTAATTAATCCAGTTCTACCCAGCACACCTGCACAATTCCCCCCCCCCTAGCATCAAAGCGATTACAGCCAGTGAAAAGTAAACAAAACAGGCCTGAAACCCCCACAGCCCAACCCATATGGACCCACAACTAACAATGCTGGTACTCAGGCTTCAAACCCTCCATGAAACACAGCAAGATGTGAGAGCATGGAGAGAATTGAAACACCGGAGCAAAATCCTCAGCGTCAACAGAAATAGCAGACCATTCCCTGAAGACCACACAATAAATGCAAGTACCATATTTATGGCTTCACTTTTTATATATGAGGCAGATATTATCACCACCCTCAAAGAACTCACCGTATGCATCTTATATAACTAAACGAAGTGTCACATGGCTTCAAAATCCGACAGAACAAGTACAGTGCCCTAGCAAAACAGGACATTTCTATATACGCACAGGCTCTATAATCTACCTTCTTCTGTATTCTACATGTGTAAATGGAGGCATACAACTTTTGTTGTACTCTTCGCAGGCTAGATGCCTAGATTCTGATACCTTTTCTTATTCCCACTGGAAGAAATTGCAGTCCTTTAGGTCTCTGCAAGCAGTTAAAATCTCCGAACAAAACAGTGGGCCCGTGAGGACACTTCGGCACTCTGGCGTCTATATCTTCACTAAGGATAATGTGTATTCCAAGCCTATCAAACATTTTAACGAGTTAATGTACCAACAATCTCCATGCAACTCAAATTATATAGGAAAATTACTTAGCTTATGTAGGCTGCCATGATTCCACCACTATACCAGAATTCATTTATTCAAAGGGTTTTCATTGAACGAGGGATACTGAGACTAAACATGAATGAATTTTTAAATTCCGAGGAAATATATATATTTTTTTAACTGTTTGCATTTGTTACCCCTCCAGCTGAACAAATGTACAATATAGTTTGCATAGCATGTACCTGCTCACCGGCAAGTGTTGCTATAGAAACAAAATGGTAATGGAGCAACAGTCGCTGTTGCGGGAATAACAAATCATTCCTAATGTTATAAAGTTCTTTTTTTTATTATAATTTACAGACTGGAGTATGATAAAGTCATAACAATGCATTTAAATACATGGGTAGATAATAAAGCAGTGCGTGCATTCCAAGCCCTCTGAACAAATTGTGAGAGCAAGTTAAAGTTTGTAATTGATGCAGGATGAACGTGACTGATATTTATTTGAATGAAGCATTCCTCCTGCTTTTGCATTATATCTGCAGTTTTTGGTTAATGGTGCAGACTCAGAGCACTAAATGGGATTGTAATCAAAGGCTGCAAATGTGTTAAAAGGTTAAGGAAGAACCGTTAACTTCACAGGACTGTTATTCTTGCTATGCACAGGCACAATTGCCACTGTTTACTGCAATATTGGTTTACCCATGAAACAAAGCACTGCTGAAGTAGAACAAGGTCACCCCACCTCAGATATCACTCTGATGATTCTCCACCCACATGCACCATTAAACAATTTAAATTCAGCACCAAGTCAAGATGACATATGCCTGCCGCGACCACGCACAACTTTCTGTTCCTAAACGGAAACCCAAACCTCCAAACTTGTCCACACTCAATTTGCGTGCAATATGTTAACAGCCAGCAAATGAGCCTGAACACCTTCACAATTCAATACTTCCTCCCCTTATCCAACCATGATACCACCAACCCACACAACCCACAACTGACATATGCATGTAGCGTGCAAGGAACAGGGGAAACCAGTTTGCAAAAAATAAATAAATAAATGGTATCTAATCTGTACATTCAGCTCCCCTGCTGCCCACCAGTACTAATAGGTCTATCTTTCTCTCAGGATACCTACAGGTCGTCATGGGCATGTTTTGCTTTAGCAAGTTCATGCCAAAATGTGACTCCTATTCTAATTACACTTGCCCAACATCATTTAAGCCCCTCCCTACCCCTACCTCGCTTCCTCTCAAACCTCACCCATTCCTATTTGACCCTATCCTCCCCCTATCCTCCCAAATTGTACTACTCTAACCCCCCCCCCCCACCTTGAAGATGTCCCTGGACAAAATTGTCTGTTCCAACCCTCATTTTGACTGCCAAATTGCATTATTTGTTATTAGTCACTTGCAAGAGGTGCAATATTCAGGATATTCAGGAAAGTTTTACTTATATTTATTTATTTATTTTATGTTTGTTTACCGGGATAGTCTGAGTAGTTGGGAGACGCATTTTCAGTGGAGACCCGAGGGGAAAAACCCTGCAAGTTACAGAAAATAAACACAATTATAAGTATTACAAAACATAAGTTATGAAAAACATGTTAAGAAATAACAAATATGAAAATATGAAAAAATAAATATCTTAATATTTAGAGGAACATAACCACAGTTGTGAAAAACATAATAAGATTTAGGTAAACATAGTGAGGGTTGTATATAGGATATAGCTAAGAGTTCTTATAGGATACAGTAAAGTTGTATTGAAATCACTTAGAACATTATTTAAAGTAAGGTATTTTTAGGAAGTTCTAGTTAGTAGATGATAGGGTAGTAATGAACATTTTTGGGTTAAACATAGAAAGGTTACATGTTGTTTTATAAGAATGCTTTTTAAGTGGGTATGTGGGTATGTGAAATGTCTGATTTTATTGATTGGCTGATGATCATTGAGACAGTCAAACATTTTACCAGAGGTAGTATATTTGCTTGGGTCTAATACTAGGATCCAGTCTGGGGGGGATTTGATGTCTTGCTATAATGTGTGGATGTTATTAATTAGTTATATGAAACCAAATAAGCTCACACTACATGTATAGGGGAGTTAGGGTTTCTGTCCAACCAAATGACATTTGTGTCACTTAGTCACATTTTTTCTTGTGCAATTATTATATATATATCCAAAGTAGGATATTTTCCTGTACAGCTGTATTGTCACCAGGAGGGATGTAAAGAGCAGTGTTATTTATTTATTCATAATTAATTCCAGGAAGGTAATAAACAACCCTTGCTACCCAGTGGCTGATAAGACAACAACCCCTCTCCTTCCAAGTATCTTTAATGGAGATTTGCAAAACACATATTCAGTGGTGGTTGGAGTCATCACATGTTTCAGAGGGACAGCTTTCCACATTCCCCCTCCCCAAGCCACAGAGACCATGGACACATCTCATTTGGGGTGGGGAGGCATTACCAGGGAAAGATAGTCTAAGGCACATGGTCACAGCCAGGGCCCAGTCTTCATATCAGTGGAGATGAGAGTGGTCCACCTAGCGATGTGGGCTTTTCAGGATACTCTCGCTATGGATGTGATATCTGCCCAGACAGACAACATGGCAGACATCTGGTGCAGTAAGAAAAAGGATGCAGCAGATCTTGTCTGTTATGTGGAGAGTAGCAATGGACAATATCTTCTCATTGCTTTCTAATACAACATGTATTCACAGCAAGTCCAGTGTACTAGCAGACAGGGTAGGCGTGTCTGTCCTTCTTCCTCACAAATAGTCCTTCCATCCCGCTGTCATGGACCAGATATTGGTTCCAGATCTGCTAACTCACCTGTCAGGGTTGTCTCACCAGGATGTTCATTCCCTCAGATTAACAGCATGGTTTCGCCAATTCCAACGATAGCTAGACAGTTCATATTCTACCATCTTCCCTGAATTCTTCTACATTTACGATCTACCCAAACAAATGGAAAAGATTTTCCATCTGGGCAGTTGAAAACAATCTTGATATTTTTTTCAGCCCCCCTCCCAGCAATCTTGGAATTCTTGGCCAATCTTTTTTCAGAATGGGGCTAGCTATTCCATTATCAAAGTGCAATTAGCAGCTATATCTTCTGATCTCAATGGCAACAGTCATATGTCTAGTGCATTCTTAACTCTTGCTATTATAACCTCTGCTTAGAGATGCAGCTCCTTCTTGGGATATTACATTTTTACTGCATGCCATAACTTATCCTCCATTTGAACCATCTGCCAAAGCTGATTTCAAATTTGTATAATAGAAAACTATTTTCTTTGTTGCTGTTATCCCTGTTAGGTGAATTGTTGAGATTCACGCCTTGTCTGCTGCAAAACCTCCATACATATGTTTTTCACAAACACAGACGGTAGGATGTTGCATAATGGTTAAGGTGCTTACCGTATAGACACAAGGTGCAGAGTTTGATTCTCACATGGGGTAATTGGCTAAGCTTTAAATGTTCCACAAGGGCAGTTAGCCTAGTAGTAATCTATGAATCAGTCTGAGAACCAACCATTCCTTTCTTCCAAAGGTAACTTCTGAATCAGCCAATCCATAAATCTTCCTGTGGTTTTTCCAAAATTTTCAAACAAAACAGAATAAACATTACGCTTAAAAGGATGTTCACTGCCAATTAAGATTCTGTTTACATCGGACCAGAGCTTTCAGTAAAACTGATCAGTTGTTTCTTTCTTACTCCCCTGTCAAAATGGGAAAAGGTGTATCCTAGGTTACACTTTCCCCTTGGTTGTCTGAGTGCTTTTCTTTTGTTTACAAACAGATTGGGCAAAATTTGCATGTTCCCCCCAAAACCCACCTACTAGATCAGTTGCCAGCCTTCTTATCCAGAGAACCTTTTGATGACATCAGTGCAGCAGCTACTTGGTCTAAAGGTCATACTTTCAGATCAAGATCTTGTTTTGGTTCAGCTGTGCTCTGGAATATCCTTCTATAAGACCACTTAAGTGTTACAGTAGCTGTGGACTCCATCCCATACATTGAAGAACTGACAGAAAAGACAACAACAGATCAAAATTTATGTACTTTGCATAACAATAGATCTGTGCTGTCTGTTTCCATCCTTCCTCAACTCCCCCACACACCTTCCCCCTTCCATGTATTTTATGACATTTGACATTCTAGTTACTGGATTTCTCTGGACGGCCTAGCTTTGGCTCCTAGAGGGTCATTGTCAAGATGTAGTTTTCCAGATGGTTTTTTTTTTAACACTTACCATCATATTAAACACATATACTTGCCTTAATTCTTGGGGGCAAACTCAGTTTAATGTATTTCAGTTAACACTAGGGACTATGCATAAGGGTAGAAGCCTGAGCATCGAATCCAAGATTTTGAAATTGACCAAAGTCAGATCCAATTCAGATCTGAAGACACATATGTTGAGGAAGGATGGAAACAGATAACACAGGTCTATTGTTATGGTGAGTACATAACTTTCATGTAATGTAGCTCTTTGTTAGCTAGGTAGTCGAACTTGTAATCATGGATCCTTTTCAGCCATGACCCAGACCACAAGATCAAGAGGAAAGACTATATGCATACCATGAGAAAACCCAGACAGATGCAGGCGGATCTTCTAAACTCCACCCACTGATTAGAAGTGTGGCCAGAATCTTGGAGCTGTGAGGAAGAGATCTTAATCATTAGGCCACAGTTAGTTCTCCCAGGAAATTATTTGTATAATTTTTATCAAAACAACATTTCTACACTTGCTTGTTTACTAATCCTTTTTATTCTGTACTCTGCCATGCGGTTGGTGCACAGCATAAAAATCACCCTGAATGAGGTAATAAGACATTTGAGATGGCAATGCTAACCACTGTGTTGCTTCTGTTTTTGTTCAGTTCTTTCCAGGCGTCAACTCCCTTCTTTCTGTATTGCAGAGTAAATCAGAAATTTATGCCTTCTTCTTTCCATGTTACTGTCACTCTTATGAATTAATGTATTTATTCTTTTTTTTTCAGTAATAAAGCGTTGTCGCCTCACTGTAAGGCGCTGTCCGGTTCGATTCTTAGCTAGAGTATTTTCTGCGTAGAGACATGCGTGAATGGGCGTACCTTCATTGAAGGTTGTGCGTCGGGGCTGGCAACTCGGCACGTAAAAATCAACTGCCAATCATTAGCGGACCAAAGTTCCGCTGTGGCGACCCCTAACTGGGAAAAGCCGAAACAACACAAACAAACAATGATATATACTATTTTATTATGCTGATGCAAAATTTCCTCATGCAATTATGTGTATAGTGAAGCTTTGATTATGCAGTACTTTTCCATTAACGGGGCAACAGCTTTTTTTGGCCTCGTTATAATGTCTGTTTACTACATTGTTTTCAATAATATTAAATGTGACTAGTGTCTTTAGAATGACACAAATGAAAAGAGGCTGCAGTGAATATTTATGAAACCACGAAAGTGCCTGGTCTGAAATGAATGAGATATTTTAAGTAGTTCTATATAAATTTCTACAGAGAGAAAATCGATGCAGACTCCTGATCATCATACGGCACCTAAAAAAAAATCTTCAAATGCAAATGACGACATATGGACACTTCACTGCAGTCCCTATCATCACTTTCAGTGTACCTCTGTAGGAAGCTATAAACAGCCAAACAGACCTTGCCCGATGACGTCAAGTAGAAGTACTCAAAAATAACTCACTCCGTTTTGTATCGCTTCAAGTGTGAGGCCAAATATCAGTTTTAAAACATAGCAGGCACTTTCGTGTACTGCCTTTTGGGCCTGATTATACTTAGCAAAACAAGTAGTACATTCTACCCATGCAAAAATGTGGGTTCACGTTACATAGATAATGCATTTGACTGTATAGTGTGTCCGTGTGTTCATTAAAAATAAATAATTGCCATTGGCTCAAATACTAAATAGGTTCACATTTTTGCACATAATTATTTGTGTGTGTATATACGTGCATCTATCGGTCTTAGTCTTATGTGGTTGGCCAGTCAGGCTGTAATAAATATATTTCTTAGTACTGTTATTGCCCAGCAAGGATTTACCTGAAATCATGCCCTGGACTAGTCCCTATACCTGACAATGAAGACACCATTATAACGTGGCCAAAAAAAGCTGTTGCCCTGTTAACGGAAAAGCACCGATTATGCAGATGTAAATCTGTACATTTTTCTCATGTATATATGTATACTGAAGCTTTTCTCCCATGGCCTCCACTGAAAATAGACAATAACCTAGCTGTGTATTCTGCTGAATAAACAAGTAAACCTTCTTACATTTCTTTAATAATACCATTATATAATTGGTATTTGCTCTTATTTCTGTATGCTGAAGTGAGTGTGGGTAGATGCTTTTTGGATATTCACATGATTAGAAATAAAAATTCACAAAACATCACTTAAATTCAATTTATGGTATGGCATTTTGTAATTCTATAACATACCCATTTTATTTTGTGAAAGGAACAGAGAAAATTAAGTAAATAATAGGCAAATCTTTTTAACTTTTGACCTCTGTTATTATTGAGAGTAAATACATTTTGCATGTTTTATTACAGATTTTTCGTTGCTTGGCAGAAAATGCAGGTTATTTTTATGACGCTTTATGTACTATACTGATTTCATTTTATGTACTGCTACCAAATTAATTGCTGGGATATTTAGAATCATAAATATATACATTGTTACTAGGCTAACAACGTGGGGAGTCTTTCTAACCCTAGTCAAGTTTTCTTGAAAGAATAATGACATCCTGTATCCAAACAGGACATTGAGGGCCAGGTATTTATAAACTAGCTCTGTCTATAAGGAACATGTGAACCAAGTCTGGTGTAAAATTCCTAGTCCCAATCCATTGGTCTAAGTTGTGCTCAAATTGGATAATAGACAAACTCAGGTTTTTATGTATGAGAAGCCTGTTATAAAGGAGGGGGTATTCTCTGGGACTCCTATCTGTCTCTCCAGCACATTCTGTTTAATACACAGACAAAATTCAGGTCCTTAGACCTTCTATTTCTGCTACACTTTGACTTACGACTAGGTTCAGGATTCATAAGTGTGGGATTTGCGGATGCCTTGTATATACTGGGAGGTGAATATAATAGTATTCACCACCCAATGCTACAGCAATACAGTCTAATGGCAGTGAGCATCCTAACTGTAATTTGGCTCATGCTTTAGAGGTATAACATCAAGTCATCAATCATTATTAGTCTTGTAAAATTGAATATAATGCACATATCTATTTTGCATTTAATGTAATGCACTGCACATGTATGTTAAGGAATGTGTTGATTTTTTAAATAATTGTATTTAACTGTCATTTTCCAAGGGAAGATTTCTGTTAACATCTTTCACTTATTAATTGACTGAAGATATGTATTGCATAAAGTATGCAGCTGTTCATAGAAGTTAGTTTGAATCTACGTCTGTGGTTATAGACAAATGTTTTGTGTGAGCTATACACCTGGGATTTCCTTCATTGCATTTCCCCTTAATTTATGTGGACTTAATCCAGGTTAACACAGGTAAAGATGACTCCTTTTGCTGGGATAATTTTCTACAATATGTTCACAGTCTTGTACTTTCACTAAAATCAGTGTAAGGTAACACTATTATAAGCACATCCTTGATGAGAACTGACATTTCATGAATGGCAGAAGAAGTTTGTAAATGTTTAAGGTACAGTAATCCCTTTTTATCAGATAAGTTTCACTGAATTAACATTCAAATACTAAGATACATTATGTCTTGGATAGAGAATATGCAAAAAGCTAACTCTGGTTAACCATCTTAACAAGAAACGTTGCTCTGGCTACAAATGAAATCACTACTGAAATTCATTGAGTATGAGCAGAGCTCATCTTGACAACATTAACTAACAGAGGATTTCCTAGAGCAGAAGTCATTAATTCTGAGTTTTGTTTCAGTAGAATTACTTGCACATTGAATCAGATGTCTGTGCCACAAGTTGCACACAGGTTTTTTTGCAATATTGCATTTGTCAGACTAATTTTTCAAGGTTGAAAATAAGTAGGTCAAGACAAATCCAGAATCTGTAGGAACCAACTTAAATATTGTACATCCCCTGATTTATCTGAAAATACCTAAAAAAATGCTTAAGAGTAAGAAGTTCCTAAAGAAGGCACTGCTGTTTAGGCCTTATTATAGATTCATGGATACTTACGTGAATACTAGCCTAGTGACGACAGGGGCCTTTTTAACCATAGCTGATCATCACAAATGTTCTTGACATCATCATCATCATCTTCTTTCGGCTGTTCCCATTAGGGGTCGCCACAGCAGATCACCTGTTTCCATTTCTTCCTGTCCTCTGCATCTTGCTCTGTCACACCAACCACCTGCATGTCCTCTCTCACCACATCCTTAAACCTTATCTTAGGCCTTCCTCTTTTCCTGGTACCTGGTAGCTTCATCCTTAGCATCTTTTTCCCAATATACTCAGCATCCCTCCTCAGCACATGTTCAAACCAACGTAATCGTGCCTCTCTGGCTTTGTCTCCAAACCTTCCAACCTGGGCTGACCCTCTAATATACTTATTCCTAATCATGTCCATCCTCGTCACACCCAGTGCAAATCTTAACATCTTTAATTCTGCCACATCCAGCTCAAACTCCTGCCTTTTTGTCAGTGCCACTGTCTCCAACCCATATAACATAGCTGGTCTCACTACCCTCTTGTAGATCTTCCCTTTCACTCTTACAGGTACTCGTCTGTCACAAATCACTCCTGACACTCTTCTCCACCCACTCCATCCTGCCTGTACTCTCTTCTTCACCTCTCTTCCACACTCACCGTTACTCTGAACTATTGACCCCAAGTATTTAAACTCATCCACCTTCGCCACCTCTATTCCCTGCATCCTCACCATTCCTCTGTCCTCCCTCTCATTCACACACATATATTCTGTCTTAGTCCTGCTGACCGTCATTCCTTTTCTCTTTAGAGCATATCTCCATCTCTCCAGGGTCTCCTCTACCTGTTCCCTACTCTCACTACAGATCACAATGTCATCTGCAAACATCATAGTCCACGGGGACTCCTGTCTGATCTCGTCTGTTAACCTGTCCATCACCATTGCAAATAAGAAAGGGCTCAGAGCTGATCCTTGATGTAACCCCGCCTCCACCTTAAACGCATCCATCACTCCCACCACAGCTCTCACCTCTGTCACACTACCCTCGTATATATCCTGTACCACTCTTACATACTTCTCTGACACTCCTGACTTCCTCATACAATACCACAACTCCTCTCTAGGCACCCTGTCATATGCTTTCTCTAAGTCTACAAAAACACAATGCAACTCCTTCCGACATTCTCTGTACTTCTCCATCAACACTCTCAGAGCAAAGATCGCATCTGTAGTGCTCGTTCCTGGCATGAAACCATACTGCTGATCACTAATCATCACGTCCCTTCTTAACCTTGCTTCCAGTACTCTTTCCCATAACTTCATGCTGTGACTGATTAATTTTATCCCTCTGTAGTTACTACAGCTCTGCACGTCACCCTTATTCTTAAAAATCGGTACCAAAACAAATGTTCTTGACAAGTTTTAAAATCTTAAGATTACTCTAAGTCAGTATATGTACACTAGGGCTTGGGTGGTCTATCATTTACAAGCTGCCTCTGTCCACTGGAGACATAGATGCCAGACCAAGGTTGACATTCTTATTCCTTATCCACTGGTTCATGTTACACTTGAATTGGTTTAGTGAAAAACTCCCTTTATATGGATGGAAAGTATGTTCACAGAAGGGATAGTGTCTGAGACACACACCTGTCCTTCCAACATGCCATATGTATGTTGCAACCAAAGTTTAAGCCCAAAGATTAAGTAATTTTGATTCTGTTTGTTTTGTGGATATGTAGAACGTCCATCAGATAATCTGTAGAGACCAAGTGCAGAAACAGGGATTTGAGATGGTTTGTGTTCTTTACTTGTTGTTTTCAACCTGTATCCTTTTTGTGAGGAACCTTTATGGATGTTTCAATTGTTTCATGTGCCTTGTCAGGTACATACTGAAGGGGGCATTGAACTCAGTGATTGAGCAAAATCGAGTGGAAGGATTTCTTGGCCCTTGGTGTCATACCCTTGCTAATGGGTTTTACAATGTAGAATTATTTCCTTACTATCTTAATCACATGTTGGCTGAAGGCCAGGTAACTGTCTACATGCACCTGCAAATCTATGACTACTGTGTCTGCTCTTGTGCATTATAAATGAGGTAGTTTCCTGGGTAGCCAGCTTCCTAAAAGATAAATAACATTATGTATTCTTGACAATGAGTTTTTGACTATGCCTGTGGCACCAGTCATTTGTCTGATTCAGCCCTTTTTGGAGGATAGTGATGCTTTGGATGACTCAAGGAGTGCACCTAGTTTCAGTTGTCTGCAAGCTTGATTAACCAGAGGCCCTTGACAGTGGCCTTGATTTCAAAGAAGTAGATGTCAAAAAGGATTGGATCTAGCACAGAACCCTGAGGAACTCCACTAGTGACTGGCCTCTTCTTGAGTCCTATTTGAAAACCACACAGCTATTCAGCAAGTGACATAGGAGTTTATACCTAGTTTTGTCAGTTTGTCTACAATCCTTGAGTGTGGTACTGTATCAAATGCCTTGGCCAGGTCAAAGTAGGCAGCATGCACCATTTTGCCCTGCTGCATTGCTTTGGTGACCTTCTCAAAGAAATCAGCCAGGGTGATAGGCCTGAGATGCCCTTGACAAAACCAAAGTGCATTGGATAAGGTGTCTGAGGATTTTCTGTGTCATTTTTAATCATTTCCATGATTATTCATTGCATGTATTTGCGTATGTGACTAGTAAGTCTTATGGGTCTGTAGTTTCCCGTGTCTGTAGATGACCCACCCTTGTGTAGCGGGATGACCATTGTAGTTCTGCATTTATAGGGCATGAAACCTGGCTGGAGGTTGTGGTTACATAGTGACTCTATTGGGCTTGGTAGGTCAAGTTTTATGTTATTTAGGAATGATGGGATATTATTGAAGACCTGTTCCCTATTAATAGTTGGGGGGATTAAGTTTAGTGGTATTTTCTGAGTGTTGAAGTGAGAGAGTGAGAGAGAGAGATAAAACTGGAGCTGAAATTGTTAGCCATTAGATTTGTTATATATTCTGGCTCAGTGTAGGTGGCTCCATTTAATAATAGTTCTGTACTTTCTGGTGCGTTGCCTTTAAAGATGCGGACCTAGCTAAAGAAAGTCTTAAGGTTGTCTTGGTCTTGGCCTGGGAAGACATTCTTGCCTCAGACTTGTCTTTCATAGATCTGATTTTCCCTCTTGAGTTGCATGATTGATGAGAGATCTTTTTTTTTTCTTTTTTTTCTTTTTCTTTTTGTCATTCTGTGCATTGCACTTTCTTATTTTGGGCAATATTTGTTTTCCTTTTGTTGTGCAACCAATTGACATTAGGATTCCTCCGGAGAAGAGTGGCTTGTCTTTTTTGATTTTGTTCTTTATTCCTGATATGCACAGTTATCACTATGCATCTATTAACATCATTGTACAGGGTCTCTCTGAACTATTCCACTTAGGCAGCAGTGGTCTCGCAGCTGGGGGGGGGGGGGGGGGGGGTGGCTTGAAATTTTACCAGGTTATCACTTGAAAATAGGAAGTTTGCCTTAGAATAATTATCAAATGTTGCATGATTTGCCTGGGTCCTGGGTTTTATTTTTATTTCAAATGAGACAGCTTTATGGCCCGATCCTACTAGACAGGATATCATACTTGGGGGGGCATTCTCCCATGTTAAAGAGGACCACATCCAGTATGTTCTCACTCCTAGTGGGCATTTGGACTATCTGACCCAGGATGTTTATATTGGCAAGGTCAAGGAATCTCTGGGCCAACAAGTTTCGGATCATGTATCATTCCCAGTTTATAGTGGAGTAGTAAAGATTACACATAAATATGGCATTGGGTTAAATGGTGAGGATCTCCAGTAAGTTTAAACATCTGCTGGACGTTTCCTTGTTCATAAAAGGGGAGCTACAGCCTTACAGATGAACCGTATGAGAAGAGAGCAGCTGGCAGAAAACTGATGAAATACTTACTTTACTGTGTGTGTGTGTGTGTGTGTGTGTGTGTGTGTGTGTGTGTGTGTGTGTGTGTGTGTGTGTGTGTGTGTGTGCATGTATGTGTGTAAGAGTGTGTGTGTGTGAGACAGTGTGTGTGTGTGTGTGTGTGTGTGTGTGTGTTTGCCCCTACTCATGAGCACCTTTGTAACTTCCATTATCTCAGGAGTTCCATAAACAGGTTTTGTTCTTGTGAAAACCCTGTACCATTAGATCACTACATTTGTAATTAAGTCAAACAGTCATGTGATTACACAGCACTGACTACCAAGAAGTTGGTACTGCTCACTCAGTTTGGCCTTTGTGCATTCATTGACATATCTTGTCTACCTTGACGTCTTATATTGATTGCTTTATGAACCAAAGCATAATAAATAAACCTACTGCTCAAACTCATGTCTGTCACGATACTGATTCATTTCAAAATCTAAAGGTCTTTGGACATTTTAACAGAAAGGCGAAAATTCCCATTTGGAAAGTCCCGCAGTCCTGTCACATTTTCTGAAAAGCAGACACAGAACAGATAATGCAGATATTAACTCACTAGTATATACCTAACTTAAAATGTGCTTTAAACAGCTCTATGTAATATCGTAAATTCAACCACAAAATGACGCCATTCCCATTAAACCTTTACTTAAGTCTAGAAGTGTTAAGTAACACCTCTAGAATTTATTTAAGAATATGTGAAAGTATTCGTTGTATATTTTTATATATACTTTTATATGTATACTCATTGTTAAGAACAAATAAGAGTCATTTAATTTTTTAATTTATATATATTTACTTATGCTTTTTAATTGAATAATTGATTTATTCATTTTATTGGTTGACTGATTTATGTTGGAGTGTATTTATATGGTATTAGTTTGTTACAATGAGTACGTTTGATGAAGCGGGTTTTAATACTGTGAAAGCACTTACGTTTCTTGTTTAATAAATAATATTTACAAAACGTTTCTGGTCATCCTGCTGCCTTCTTGGATTTTTATATTCTATCAACTGGGCAAATTGTTATTAGCTCTATGTAATGTTCACATATAGGGGACAACTAGATAACATTTATGTATGACAGTGATAATGGTGCCATGCTCCTTAATAAGCATCGAATTAAAATTATGTAAGATCACTAGTCTATTTTACACCAGACTATGCCTGAGGTTTACGTATTCCACAACTTTATCATCTCATCCTAATAAGAAATTCAACTAATTAACACTGTGCAGCTTCCCTCTTTCAAACTAGTACATCAACACAACCTAAATAATTATCAGCCCCGACATTTCCTTTGTGAAAAGCAATAATTTTGCACTTGATTCTGATATTATTCAGAACATAAAATGCCTACATCTCTTCTACAAAACTATTCTGAGCAACATTAGACAAAAGCAGCAAACTGTAGCCTGTGATTAGAATTCTTAAACAAAACCATTCCCACACAATGAGTATCATTGATTTTTTTTTCAGTTTTACAACTACAAATAATTCTTAAGCTGAATGATTCACCATTACTTTAATTTGACTTTTATTTGTTACGTCAAGAAGTTATATTTTCAGAAATGCCTACATGCCACCTGTCTTTTCCTGCTGTCTCTTAATATTGTGAATAAACAGCTTTTAAATACGTTCCATTTCATAAGGTTTAACAAGATGCTCTTAAGTTTAGTCTGTACAGAAATGGGTATTCCTTTCAGCGGCGACCTTTTCCTTCTGCTCATTTGTTACTATTGCCAAACTCCAGATTAAATCTATCGCTGGCATTCTTAATCATAATGCTGTGGAAGACTTTAAGTAGCCATATAATGTGCAGCATACTCGTAAAGTTTAAGCACACATTTTATGTTGTTTACAAGAATTAGTTTTCTGAGAAATAAATGCACTTTTCTGTCAGAAGTGTTAAGGGCAGCCTGTTTACTGCTCTGTGAGCCACTTTATGCATTCTCACAAACCAGAAAAGAAGGCTATTGACGGCCTATCTTAGATCTATCCAGCCTCAATCAATTTCTCCAGGTAGCAAAATTCAGAATGTTGACACAATGTTGACCAAAAAACCACAAAAGTACTGCTGTAAACCAAGAACCAGTAACCAAAGAACTGGCAAACTGTACCATGAAGAAGGACCAAATAAAATGACCTTATTAAATAGTAATTTTAACAAAATTAATTAAATGCTTTTGTCTGTAGTATATCGGACTTCATCAAAACAAGCAAAATCAGGAAACCATTTTATACTGTTGTTAATCTATTAAAAAAGTCCATCCTCTAAACTAATTACTATTACCTAAAATCATGTTTTTCCCCTTATTAGGGTCACAAACAGTTTTACAGGTTTCAAAGACCCCTGATGAGAATGTACACAGCTTTGCCTTTGTGTTTAGGTTTTGTTAGAATTCTAAGGACATTGACAAGTTATTAACAAATACTGGAGTGTCTTAACATTAACACCTGAAATAAATTAAGTTATTCCAGATACCCCAATGTTTGTTAAGAGGAGGTGTAGGAATTTAACAGAGATATTAGAG
Organism: Protopterus annectens; assembly: GCF_019279795.1. Lineage (NCBI taxonomy): Eukaryota > Metazoa > Chordata > Ceratodontiformes > Protopteridae > Protopterus > Protopterus annectens. The sequence continues at coordinate 280,343,156 of NC_056725.1, forward strand.
AACCAACATTTGGAAAAAAATCAGTAGGACAAACAATATTAGTAACAAGGATCTTGGGGCTTTTAAGTGTGGACTTTGCAACCAGTGTCAATATATGATGGACTCTAGTAAAGATTATCTCTAGGCTAGGGGCGTTACTATTAAGTCTTCTGGACATGTCAATTGTAATAGTCAGGGAGTTGTGTATTTAGTGAAGTCTATTTATTGTACTGACTTTTAGGTCAGTAAGACAGAAAGGGTGTTAAGGAAGTGTATTTACAAATATATACATATGATGTGACCAACTGTAAATATAGTAATGCACTTTACAGGCATTATAAGGAATGTCCAACTAGTAAATATCATTTTGATTATTTAGGAAAAGGTATCCCATGACCTGAGAGATGGGCTATGGGAAACTAGATTAGACTATTGGAAGTTACTTTGGCAACTCAGGTTGGAGGCTGGAAAACCCCCAGGCTAAAATGACATCAGTATTTCTAGTGTTTTAAAGATTAGAGCAGCTAAATTATGCAGGAACAAGTTTTAAATTAATTTACTTAATCCTTTTTAATTAAATTTTTGATGACCTTAAGTGAGTCTAGTGCTTTTAAATTATAGGTAGATTTTTTTATAGATTATATTTGATCCTTCTAGGTTCATCCAGTTTTTTAACTTGAGAGAAAAACTTGTTCAGATTAAAAGTTTATTATAATTTATTTAGTATGCACATTTTTAATTACTTGTTTGTTGATTTTAGGTCATGATGATTAGTTTAGAGGAGGGACTTTTTTGATTGGTTAACAACAGTATAAAATGGTTGCCTGATTTAATTTGTTTGTTCTGATGAAGTCTGATATACTACAGAGGAAAGCGCTTAACTAATTTTGTTAAAATTAAGTCATTCGGTTCATAGGTGTTTACTAGGCTAACGACAACAAAGGCCTTTTTAACGCTAGCCATGCATCCCACATCTCTGACAAAGTTCTGATACCCTTGATGTAAGCAGGGGTTTGGGAGATGAACCATTTACAGGTTACATGTGTCCACTAGAGACATAGGTGCCAAACCAGGGATGGATTTCCAGTTTCCCATCCAGTTGTCCAAGTTGCACTTGAATCTGGTTAGGGAGGAACTCTGTTTCACATGGATGGGGAGCATGTTCCATAGACAAGGTAGTTTCTGGGATACATACCTATCTCTCCACATGACCTATTTATATCACAGGCAAGGTTTAAGTCTTTAGAATGGGTATTTAATAAAGTCATTTTATTTGCTCCTTCTTCATGGTACAATTTGTCAATTCTTTGGTTCTTTTTTTTTTATTTTGTATTTTTTTTTAGTTTCTAATGTAGCCAAAGAAGGATTTTTTGATTAGAGGGCTAGCCTAACTCCTTTGGTGAATGTGATAGTATTCTTCATTTTTCTTTCTTTTTTTCTAATTATTTTGACATTTTGCTTGAGAAGATGAGTTTTGGCTCTACTAAATAACTTAAGAAGTTTCTTGCTTTTGTTGTTGGATAGTATTTATGACATTGGAAACCAGGCTTTTTTTTAACTTCTGGTAGGGACTGATAGCCTTTATGTATTTTTCTAAACTGTTATAGACTTACTGCTGTAGAAGTCATGGGGAGATGCAGTCATAAGTGAATTGTGATATTTTATCACTCAGTAGGTTGAGGATGGCATGTCTGTAGTTTTTAAATTCAGTGGATTTGCTGCATGAGACTTGTGGAGTCAGAAAAGATGGCCACAAGTTTATGGTCAGACTCCATTGGGGAAGGAGATACAAGATAATTAATTCAAGAGGTAGCTTTACCCTCCAGTTTATTTATTTACCAGTTGCTCAAGGAATTTTTTTTGTTAAGTTTAGGATTTTTGGATATATCCCACTTTGGATATATAGGTGTCTGTTTAATGAAGGTAATTAAAATCATGCAAAATAAGGGGGGTTGATAAAGAGATTATTTAGAACACTGAGGAAAGGTACATGATAATCAGGGGATGAAGACAGTTTTCTCTAACAAACTATTGCTTAGTAATTGATCATATCAAGAGTGATCAGTAGTTCAGTGAGTTCTGGTTTTGGGTCCCTGGGGATATGCCTGGAGGTACTATGTTCACCGACTAATATTTGAACTCCACCACAGCTGCCAATGAGCCTGAAAGCAAGAAAAGTACAAATCCCTGGTACAGAGACAGTGGTCCTCTTTACATTTAAATCAAGTTTCAGCAACTACACAGACACAGATTTTTCCAAAAGTAGAAGCACCTCAAGAGCAAGCAATTTATTTTTTAGTGTTCTGGCATTAAAGATGGCCACTTAATCCAGTCTGATTTTTGACTGATATATTAACTATGGTGGAATTTCCATCAACTGGCCTCTGGTTAAAGAAGGCACTAAGGAGGCAGCAAAGACTTTATGCAAGACGTGAAAGCCTTAAAACATGAAGTGTAGGGAATCCTTAGTGAAGCCAGACTATTGCTGACACATGCTGGATTCCACTGGAATGACAACAGTTCATTAACTAATTATTGAATCCAGTTATCTTTTTCTTTATACCTTGGTATCATTCGAGGATAAAGAAGGATCCCACTCAGGATTAGCACCTTATGTGTTTGTAACATGCCGGGAAAGTTCTGACACATTTCCGGCATATCTCTAAGGGTTCTACACCTCAAGTTATTTACCCCCACATTTACTATTTATTTCTTTATTTGCAATTTCTAAAATAAGTAAGCGAGCTGGTCCACAGACCATTTTCCTTCACCACCCTGGTATAATAGGGCAAATTGCACAGACATTACAAGAACAATGATTATTGGCAGTTTAGCTTAATGATTTAGATGATTAACATGATAAGTTACAGTAAAAATAATAAGAGATGGAATTTTACAATAATGTAATGGAATAATGCTTAATATTAGAAAGTAATATACACAACAATTAATAATTATTAGAAACAATAATGATAAAATTGTTATATGTAGAGATCAAATTTTAAAGTAATATGTCAAAAAGATAGACATATATATATTGGAAAGTAGCTTAAGCTGAATAAAAGCTGTAGGAGTTATTGTAGTGGAGCGACAGTAATTACAGGAAAAGATACGAGTTTAGAGTCAAAAACCATATGATAAGTAAGTATCTATTTTAAACCACTAAGCAGATTAGTAGGTTTATCCTGCTTCTTGAAAACAAATACAGTTAACTTTGTTATGTAAGTGTTTGCTTAGAGCAGTTTAAAGGCCTTTAGGTTTTGATTTGTATTTAGTTTACTTAGAAGGTTATTCCACATGGTAGGTCCCATATTTGAGGAGGCTGTTTCAACAATAGCATTCCTGAACTCTGGTCGAAAAAATGCTAGAGCCTGTTCTTATGAACTTCTTAGTGGATGGGTAACAATCTTAATTAAGAAGTAACTTTTTCACTGGGTGTCAATCACCCATTATGAAGATTTTATAAATTAAGGTAGCGTGCAATGGAATAACTCTGTACTAGGAGGCCATTTAACTTGTTTTTGTAAATCACAGTGATGCATAATCATGTCTGCAAGAAGAGCAAACATGAACATTTTATTGTTGTTGGTTTGTAGGTTTTGTGTTTTTTGAGTTGAGTATAAACTGAGCAAGAAAAGACCATATTCTAATTTTGATATAAGAATGTTTCTGATGATGGCTAGCTGCTATTTATGTTAAAGTGGGTGGGAAATATGGTAACAGAGTTTCAGATGGGATAAAATGACTACTATATCCTAGACATATTAATCAAGAGTTAGGGTCCTTAGGGCCTTTGTAATGTCAGAAATCCTGGCACTTGAAAGACATCTTACTGCAACCCTCTCCTTGCTGAGCTTTGTGAGTGTTGAGGCAATGGTGCCTGATAATAGTCACCTATCACTACAACAATGCTAATGCTGCTATTGTTTAAAGAGATAGATTACTCTCCTCTCAGCTACTGCTCACATAAATGTTGATGTATCTTCTTCACCCTTCTAACTACTGCTCCAGGAAAGCACCTTACTTCACTCCAGTACTGGCTTCAGAAAAAAACAGTTCAGTTTTAATTTTTTTTGTTTTATTTTTGAAATAATTTCATGACATCTACTGTGTTTGCCCTATCTAGGCTCCTATGATCTGCAATGACCTCCACTCCGGAAAAAATGGAGAACTTTTCTTTGCTACGTCCTACCCTGCTTTCATACAGATCTTCCCTATATAGGCCCTCCAGTATCTCCCAGATGTTTGCAAAACTTAGCATTGTGGCGGGAACTTGTAAGTAAAGAATGACAGTTGAATTTTTCAGAGGTACATAAAGAAGGTTATCTCATATTTATTCTACCCTTCTCCTCTGGAAGACTAGTGTAGTCCACGTTTGCATTAACATTTGTAGCAGTACAAGAGATCGGAGCAAACACTACATAGCACAGGAATGGCAATGCTAGCAAAGCACAGGATAATGCAGTCTGTTCACTCTAATGAGAAAGTTGGCTATAATCTGGGCAGCTTTCCAGATGGAGTCCATAAAAGCATCTAAGGTATAGCCAGTACTATGCATTTCAGCATTTTTTGTAGCGTTCTACAGGGAAATTAACAAGAAAGTATATATTCCATTTTTTTTTTGCAAGGAGTACAAGTAGAACCATACTTCAACTGCAAAAAAAATACCCCACAGATCTTGGTCAGCTAAAAAGAAACGGGAGGAAAGTAACCATATGTCTTTTCAGTAAGGATGCTAATTCTCATACACCATTATTTATTTTTTATCTGTCAGAAAGAGACTGATGGATTTTAATAGGTATTAAACTTCTATTAAAAAATGTTGTTTCCTCATGTCTGTGTAACCATAGTCTCAGCTGCTTCACTACTGAAAGCATTTGTAACGCAGAATAAAATACGATAACATCCCCTAAGACAAACCTAAGTTTTTCTTGTTTTTTTTCAAACTTTAAAAATAATAATGCAGACTATTATAAAAAAAAAACAATAGTGCAACAGAGATGAGGAAAAAGTCAGGAAGTGCTGAATATCAGTCAGAAATGTTAAACATCCTTCTATGGTAGCATATATATTAAAACAATTTGTCTACAACATTTCAAGACAATTTCAAAAGAAACAAGGAAGACTGCTCCTAAATTCATTACATGTACTGCAGAAGGAGCACCGGATCTGCTTCTCTGACAAATACAATGAAATTAAAAAGTTTCCCAACAGTAGCATTACCAAAGCTCAGTCAAGACCTGGCAAGGACATTAAAAGACCTGATTATACACTTTCCAAATACATACAATAAAATGTGTACTTTAAAAGGTTAATTCTCTCACTTTCAAAGCTCTAGTCGTATAGACTGAATATCTCCTTTAAGCAAATCAATATAAACAAATCTAGTTTAACAGTTTGGTTAATTTAGCTTAACTGTCATAGTTTCTGTGTTTCTACAATCGTAATGCTAAATTTGGTGACATAATCTAGCAAATGCATGTCTTACTAATGTACAGAATGTTAGTAAATGACATATGGATCGTCATGCAATTATACAACCTCTAGTCTGGCAGTGAGGTGATGATGGACTTTGCTTATTTAACCCATTTGAAGAGTTTAATCAGTAATCTATCTACCTTACCAATTAGATTTTGCTGGAATGAACATATATAGATAACTTAACTCTAGACTGCAACCTAGAGATAAGGCGAGTTATTTACATTTACCCAGATCTTCCCATTGGAAGCTACATCCTAAGATAAAGCTTTGCAAGACACTGATCTTGTGTCATGTCTTTATTTAGTAAATCTGAATATTTCTAACTTTACTTAATCTAATCATGTTAGTCACCTGAAATTCAAGGATAATGATCGGATATACTTTGCATCCAGTATTACTATCAGAATGAAAGTACAAGAATTGTTTGCTAAGAGTGCTAGAATAAAACTCTGAGTGTAATGGTAAAGCTATCATCTAAGACTGTCTCTGTTAGATCATTGCTGAGATATTTTGTTCTAAGAGAAGGGAATAAGAACATACATCACTGAATGCCACAAAACTAGCAGGCTGGCTGCAATGGACACCAACTATAAACATAACTGAACATAATTTATTCCTCCCTCTGGTAGAGGGTAGTTGAATTACATTTTAGAGTTTCATATAAATCTAATTATACTCCTTTAGTCCATGAATGTATCATTCTAAGCCTTCATCTGGTATAGTAATCCTATTTCCAGTTTTGCAGTTGGTCCATAGGGTTATGGCTGTGAGCTATAGTTCCTGTGGTAGAGGGTTTGGTTCCCTCAGCCCACATTTGCCTCACCTGAACAATCCAATTAATCAGGCAGTGATTGGGGACCACAGTGGTCTCCTGGACTGCAGGTCTCATAACTACCTATGAATCTATGTGAACAGAGCAGGAAGGTGACAACTTCTGGGCAGTAACTATTATAGGTTCTGATGACAAAGAAAGGTGAGATTGATTAGGTCATCATGGTTAGTGTCCATAAACTTTGAAGTATGCAACTAGCACACAAAGGATTCTGTGTCATCTCTGCTATTTAAAACAATAAACTTAAATGGCACATCTTATATCTTTGGTTAGGATGCCTTCTGTGCGGAATCTACATGTTTCTCTGTGAGTTTTGGCAGGATGCTCTGCTTTCCTGCAGTATCCCAAAGGCATGTCATAAAGTGAACTGGCCAGCCTCTACAATATCACTAGACATGATGCAATATGACAGTGAGTGTGTGCATACATCCTGTAATGGCATGGCATCCTGTCCAGGGTTATTCCCCACCTTATGTTGATTCGTTGGCATGATAGGCTTCGGTTCACTTTGACCTTTGACCACAGCAATAAAGAGTAAGTAAAGGAATTGATAAATGGTCTTCTTCTGAACCTGAATGAAACTTACCTGTAAATGTATGTACATACTATGGCAATGTATATCATTACATAATGTCTTGCGTATAGGTTCATAGGTTCATTGGTACTTATTAGGCTATTGATCTATGGGGATCTTAAGATGCCTAGTCATGTATTCCGCAGAACTTTATTAGCCCTAGTATTTTAAGTATGATTAACCCATGCATCAATGACTACCTCACTGCTGTTACCCCTATCCACAAGGGCAGTGGTTCTAAACCAGGTATAAAGTTGTGGTTTCCCATCAATTCATCCAGATTACACTTGAAAATAGTATGAGACATGCTTTGTTTTATGTGGAGAAAAAAATGAATCCAGAGAAGTTGGAGTCTTATTGAAACATATCTGTCTCTCCCTCCAGCTTGGTGTTTTAAGCTGCAGAAGAGATTAAGATCTTTTGAGTGGTTATTTCTCCCACTAGTGAACTTGTGGATGAGCAAATAGGTCTGAGGGTAAGGCAGAGATATCCACTCAATAGTCTGTATACTACTGAAAAGACTGACAAGGCTTTCAAATAGTCTGTATAGTTTCTGAGACTTAATCTCTTGATTTTCTTGTTGAGAAAGCATTGTGGTCATTTAAATTGTGTGAGATGTTTGAACAGTTACATACCAAAATGGGGATTATTCTAAGTAATTCGCTGACTAAGTACTGAAAACAGCAGAATGATTGCCTTCCTGGATCTGAGCACCATCCCCATAGTAATAAGATGTGCAATGAAAAAAGAACTTTCTTATATTTGTGAATATATGGTGATTGAAGGATAGCCCACTGTCTACATGGATTCCCAGTTCCCTTACTACTGGTTCAGTTTTCAGAGCGTGTTGTCAATGGGATACTTTCAGGGGATGTCATGCTTGCCTAAGGATATAATTATACATTTTTTGGTGTTTAGATTTAGGTCATGGTTTTGATACAAGGTATTTGTTTGTAAAAGGCACTCATGAAGGATGTTGATGTCTTCTGCAGAGTTTATACTGACACCAAGATTACAATCATCTACAAACTTGGTCAACCATACGCCCTTAATGCTTGATAAGCCCTTAATATTTGCTTTGACCTCCAAGATGTAACTGTCAATAAGTAGTGGCCTGAGGACTGAACCTTGAGGTATACCACTAGTAACAAGACTTATGCAGGGGGTAGAGCCATACACGTGAATTTTCTGCGTTCTGTTTGTGAGCCAACTTGCTCATCAACTATACCTGAGTGTGGGATGGTATAGAATGCCTTTGTGGGATCTAGATATATGGTGTGTGCAGATTCTTCCTCCTCTATTGCTTCTGATACTTTCATGAAAATGTCAACCAGATTAAGTTGGCAGGATCGGTTCTAGATTATATAGACAAAGCTTCAAAATCTTGAACGCTGATATGAGCGGAAATGCAGGAAATCGAAATTGCCATACTCCGCTAAATATGGGTCTATATTAGAACATTGAATGTTTAGTAGTTCGAATCACTAAAGGTTGACCTTTAATTATCATACTATTAAAACATTGAATGTTCCTAAAAAATAATTTAAAAAAAAAAGAAAAACTAAATGGTGTAGGCAGGGGGGCAAGCCCCCCACACCCCCCACTACTTAAATATACCAACTCCGAGAACACACTACATTGAAACAAATGGAAATCTTCCCTTATGGAGATTTCCGTTTACACATTCGATATTCTGAATGTTCACTATTGTCGTGTCAACAATATCAGATTCGATATTGTCAGCTTTTAACAATATAACATAGACCCCTAAATATATATTCCAACTCTGAGATCGCACTACAGTGAGGAAAAGGCAAATTTTCCAATCTTCACTGTACCACAATCTCACAATAGTGATTATGAAGAATGGCATTTTTGACTTCTAAGCAGTTCAAGATTTTGATTTTTCATCGATCTAATAGGGACCTGGCAGGATCTACCCTTGACAACATGAACTGGCTCAAGTTGAGGGCTTGTAAGTGGCTTATGTCCTTATTTATTAATTCCATAATGTTCCATTCTATGGCCTTACAGATGAAAATGATCAGACTTGCTGGTTTGTAATTACCTGAGTCTGCTGATGCCCCATCTTTGTAAAGGTCTATGACTATTGCAGTCCTTCATTCGTTCGGCACAATACCCATTTGGAGGCTGATTTTAAATAGGCTGTGTAGGAGGTAAGTCACGTCTTGTTTCAGGCTGACCAATAATTATCCTTATATGTCATCTGATCCAACAGAAGCAGTGTCCATAGCTTTGAATAATGTTTTTAGGACTTGTTCATTGGAGATTTGAGGTAAGGGTATGGATGCTGGCAAGTGATCTGAGAATTGGGGCTGGGGTAGAGGATGGAGAAGTTAGAGCTAAATTAACCACTAATAGATTGGTTATGTCCTCTGGGTCAGAGTATGCAATGGTTAAAGAAAGCTTTATGACTACCTTTTGCCTAGGTGGCTATTTGTACCTTGTCTCTAGCTTTGATGTTTTGAACAGAGACCAGAGCTTCCTGTTAAGTTTAGAAAGAACATGTTTGGCATTTGAGGAGTTGCATTTATTTTTATAAGCAATGGGCTTTTTCCTTTTGTTGTAGAGCCTGTGTATGTTATAATTCCACCTCAGGGGTTTATTTTTATACTTGACATTGTATTTATTTTGGAGGGAAACAGATGCAACTATGCAGTTATTTACATGTGCATAGACGTTGGAGGTGAACAATTCCATATTTGCCGATGGATCATCAGGGTGGAAGGGAATGTGTTGAATTTAGCCAGGATATCACTCAGTTTTATTAGATTATGTTTAGCATAATCTCTGAATAATTTGCTGTTGATGGATATTTCTCACTTCAGTCTTATGGCAAATTTGAACTGACGTATGGTCTGACTTAGCAGTTAAGGAGGACACCACTGGTAAGGAACAGAGGTTTCCCATTTTAGCGGGAATCAAGTCAAGGATTTTTATCTCCCTTAGTCAGTGTCCAGACAAACAGGTCCAGTGAGTTTGTATTTATGAAATCCAGAAATCCTGGCCATACATGTTGGAATATGTACATGTCTTGTAGCTGATGGAGAGCCAGTTGAAGTTCCCTAGGAAAATAATGATTGGCTCTTTGCTTATAGATCCAACACATGTCAAGTAGGAGGTATAAGCCAAGGGGGACATAGAAGAGGTGCTATACTTAGCTACAATATGATATGATATGATTTTTTTCTTTTTTTAACATGTTTATTGAATTATGACTTGTCACAAAGGCACACATATCTATATAAAAGTAATCAAACTGTATTGACAAGTTAAAATTAACAAACATTATGCTTCACATATATTATTATATATCATATAACCTAAGCAACATTACATAACTTATTCAATTCCTACTCCTTTTTTAAACAAGAAATACCTTTATTAAACCATCACTTACAACATAAGCAATCATACATTTCTATACATGAAAACAAACCACACCGACACAATCCTAGTCGGAAGCATTTTATATCACAAACCATACTGTCACACTCCCAGTTGCAAATACGCTAATTTGGACATGGGGAAGTTACAGGTCATTATACCATCTAATGAGCCTGGAGGAGAGATTTTGTTTAGTAGATATAGAGAAACTGTCAGTTGTAGTATCTTCATCTAGTGTAGTGGGCCTGAACACATGGTAATCATTGAAACCTTACTCTGATAAGGGGATCTCTATAGTTTTGAACCAGGTCTCCACAGTAATGCATTCCATGGCAAAGAGTGCCTGTAGGGAGTGTCTTTAGTGAGTGAAGCTTTTTTTAAGACTCCTAACACTAAGCATCAATAACTTAATTGTTATCTGGATTCTGTTTTGTTACATTAGAAGCCTTAGAAGACTTGATTTTGCCTGAAAAAGACACTATGGGGGTGGATAAGGTTTAGCCAATATTCACAAACCTTGGTGGGATAGGTCCATGCCATCCCAGGCAAAGCAGTTTGGACTATCTACCATTTCCTCCCAGGCTAGCATGTTGTACCCCCATTGAATGACACCAGCGGCTAATATAAGCTAAGGCAATTGCTGAAGTCAATTATCTTTTGTTCATATTGTGACATCATTCTTGGTGAAGGCAATATGCTGCTCAAGGACAGGTTAGTCACATATTCACAGAGCTCCATCATATATCTCGTCATAGAGTCCATGGAAGCACATGTCAGATAATTTACTCCTGTTTGTACAGTGCCTGTGTCATGTGTGTACTTATGGTGCAAAACTTAGAGTGTGTGCATGTTGTGGGGAGTCTTGGCCCTCTGATAGGCAGATGACCTTGGCCCCTTTCTCACTCAGCCTGGTGAGAGGTGCATCAGTGTGTCTCACAATGCAAACTACAATAAGGTTGTGTAGAGGTTTGCCTTATTTTTGTGTTAAGAAACTGGGACTTAAACATACACGTTTCATGGGGCGTGCTACTGAGTTGAGGTTGCTGACGATACTTGTTACTTTGGTTGCATCTGTGTGTTTTTCTTGTGCTTTAAGCAGCTTACTTTTAAGAGCCTTAGAATATGAAAAAGGCATGTCAAAAGGAATTGTTCTCTAAAATTCATACATTTACTGGCTGTTACTCCCCTTTCTCCATTGTTATGCAATCCTTCAGTGTGAAATCTCACTCAGTTTGAAGGCTTACTTTATGAATATGAAATAAAAGCATATTGACGAGAACTGGGATTCATTGATTTCCAGTGAAGAGTGGTTGAACACTATTAGATATGTTATTTAAAAAGCCAAAATTGATTATATTCAGTATTTCAGACCATCCTGTCACTGATAGCTGGTTTCCTTCATAATGTAGCTATGTCTAAATGTGCTTAAGGAATGATTCATTTGCTTACAGATAAGCAGGCTGCCTGTAATTAAAGCCATTTTTTTCTAGATTTGACTCAGATCAGCAGTTCTTTGTAAAATCTAATTGGTTTGTAACACACTTTTGTTTATTTATGTTTTACATTCTTAAATTTGAATATTTTTTTACACAAAATGTTGATTTCTTGCTTAGCCACACTGTCCTCTCTGTTTATTTTGCAGTTGAAAAGGATAAAAATGTATTTTTGCAGTTTGTAAGAAGTATATTCCTTCACGTTAAAATTATTGGCAAGATGGTTTGCTTAATAAAAAGACTTATTTTGCTATCTTTTGATCCAGGTTATGGATTTAATTTACATTTATTATTTTTAAGTACAGTTGATTTGTTAATGATATATAGTACACTCCTCATTGATGATAATGTTGTTTGGAGTCTTACTTAAATGCTATGTTTCAGACTATTGTGGTCTAGTTCTGAATCTGCTGTTAAAAACAATGGTTTTCTGTTTGTCCCGGTTCCCTTCAATAAACACATCACATCGAATGACATTTGACGACCTTTACTAAACTTCCATTAATATAAGTTGTTTACCAACATTTATTATTTCCAACTGAAACATAGTATAGTTCATTTAATCACAGTATAAACATCCATGTAATGTTAATCAGGACAGTGTGGCATCACTCATCCTGACCCAGTAAGCAGCGCCCATATCTCCACTCACTTACTTTACTTATGAAGCAGCATCCCACAACTCACTTAATTTTCCATTTATTGAATTACACATCCAACCAAATAAGCAGCATCCTTACCTCCACTCACTTATTTTATTTACCAAGCAGTGTCCAACTGCTCCCTTTCCTTTTCCAGCTCATTGAAATGAACATCCAACACCAGAGGGGGAAAAGAAGAGGGCCAGCCTGTCCCTCTTCTCTGATCACCAGCCTGACCAGGCTGTTCCCCTTCCCTCTACCAAACGTCCTGTAAACTACCCGCTCATTACAAGGTCTTAATCCAAGCATCGTTCAGTGGACTAAATCCTCTCTAACCAAACTAGATCCACGTCAACACCTACCAAAATGCTATCACATAATTATCCAAAGTGGACAGTTGTCTAACTGGCTGAAAGGAAACCCCAATCTCTCCTCAGTCCAAAATTACCAGCCATAACTTCATTACATAACATAACCTTTGTATGTTAACTAAACTCTCACTTACCTAACTAACAGTAGTAGCTTCACAATGATTCCCAGGTCATTACCTGTAAAATGCACCACCAGAATACTAAACCCATGCCACATGAAACCACACAAGAACAACTGGACCATCATGCCTAACTGCAGCCCCATTTGACTACCCAGTGTACTTATTAATATTCAAATGAAACTTCATTCCAATCAGTATAATAGTAATCCACTGTTACCAACCTTCCTGATATAAACAAGAAAATATTTAATGACATCCTAGCATTTTCTGACCAATAAACTACCCTCCAAATCACTGATAACCCAAATTCATGTCAATACCTTCCCAGTGATCCGCCAGTACTCTAGGAAATGCAATGCAGCCTGAAATAAGACCATGTAAATGACATGCCATCATGCCCAACTGCAGCTCCCTTTTCCATCAAAAGTCATACTAATGACTAAATGAAATGTTTTTATTGGAGCAATTGCACAGTTATCCTGGCATCATGCTCACTATCCTTATAAAGGAAAAAAAAACTAACATCCATAAACCCCTTGTTAATGGCTTCAATGCAGTGAAAGGACTACACAAACCATAGCCCCATGACCCTCCATTTGCCAAACCCAACCTCTTGTAATCAACTTACTTTGACGAGACAATATCCACTAATCATCACACTGTCAAGCCTACCGTAAACCTTCCAGCATATTAACCGCTGCTCAAAATTAAAAAAAAAAAAAAAAAAAAAAAAAAAATTAACATAACTCTAACACTCCTACAACTATAGTAATCGCAAGTAAATCCTTGTTACTCAAGAGATATGCCCCACCTTGTTCATATGCTTAAACCAAATAACTCAAAAAACCCATGCCACCAATCTCCTATCCCTTTCCCTTGACAACCGCATCACAATTTGATGCAACTCGCAACATCCCAACCATATCCTTTACTTATAATATGCCTCAGATAGCACCCCCATACCACTGCCATATTAACCAAGTGAAAATGGTCGCTAATCCCCCCAGCTTCTCCTGCTAAAACTATGATGCCTGCTAAATTTGAACCAATGTCAAAGTCCCACATCCTTCTTTCAGTCACCCAACCGTGCTGATGGAACAACCTCAAACCAATCCCCCAAAAGTATAGCCCAACCCGATCCTCCTGCCACATTGGTAACCAATGCTAATCCCCATGAATAATCGAATGCATCTACCAAAAACTCAGCATCTTTAATCCATTGATTACCCTTGGATTTTCCATTAAAGCTTTTCATTCAATGTGTCACCTTCACATCCAGGAACAAAACAAACCCTAAACATCTGTTAGGAAAACAAACAAACATGTCCTGTTTAATCGTTACAACTTCAGCCTTGCCCCTGAAACAGCTAGTTCCTGTCCCACAACACTTGCATACCTGCAATGTTTCCACAAACCCTATCTACTGGTAAGTCACACATATAACACACCACCTTCTCTCAGCCCAAAGAAAAAAATATCAGTCAAACTAATTAGCCTACCCATACCCCGTAACTAACCCACCATAACTTCACAAGAATTACCTTCCTTTGTAAAAGACAAATAGTCCTACAAAATGACTCCCACACTCCTTGATTCAATAAAAGTCCATAAGGAAACCGCATATATTACCCACAGAGCAAAATCAGGCTGCTGCAAATACCCAACATGCCTTCCCCATCTATCACATGTGTATCCATATAGCTACCCACACACTTCGCGTGTACAAACTACATGCCATCCTCAAACATAAACACCACCTCTTGTGACTAAGTAACAGTGACAACAGAAAGGCCATGTTCTGCTGCAAACAAGCCTCCATGATCTACATGAAAACTTTACCACAAGGGATATTAACACCCCAAGGTCCCCTCACCTAAAAAGGACTAAACCCAATATTAGTCATTAGGACGGCCCACAAAATCCCCATAATTAAACCTAAACACCTGCTTCACCAGTCTCCTGACATATGTCATCCTTCCAAGTCCCAGCAGTACTCACATACCAGACCCACTCTAATGCCAAAATGAGCAGGTAAAACTGTAACACTACTAGGGAACACAATCCTTGCAGCTCTATCAATCAAAACCACTTTGCAGCAACATTCATCACCTGGTGAGACCACATCCTTCAAACCATGAGCTGATATGACCTCTGCATTGAAACCATCTGTGACTGTATTGTGTTAACACTTCATCTGCTGAAAGACCTAGCATAGCACCACCATCTGCAAAGAAAAAATTGATGTAAATCATCTGAAATACAAGCAACTTATTACACAATCTGGCCTTCCTCTAAATGCCCTTAATAAACCCACCTTCCCTTACCAAATTCAAGGCCCTATTACTACTTGGAGGAAAAAAAAACATCTCACTTATTTAAGACTGGATATCACCTCATTCTCAGGCAAGGCCTTGTGTACACACCAACTGCAGTACAGAGATACACATATGAGTAGTGTGTGCTCATCTTGTCTGCTTACCTCCACACTGCCAGGCCGGGCCGGGCCATAACTGCGCCATTGAATTCCAAAATGGCAAGAAATAATGACCATCAATCTTCTACTGGCCCAACTGTCAACCAGTTTCACCATAAACAACTCAATCCACTGAACTTACTCTCCCAGGCAGTTAAACACATAACCCATAAAATACCCTCTCAACCCCCCCCCCAACTAATTTTGCCAGTGGTTACTGAGAAGGGAAAAATAAGTTTCGCATGTAATCCTCCCTGCCCCCTCCCCCAACATTGTTACTAGTGCTAGTCAACACTCATGGGCACCAGCAAGCCTGCGAATGCTCATACAAACCAATGCACCCCAAAGTTATTAAGCCCAACATCTAGCCATGCCAGGAAAATCTGGATAATTAGAGATATACCTTCAAAATTCTCAACATAAATTTATGGGCACAGCCAATTGGTTCTGCAAATTTACAAATTTGACATTGCAACAGGCTTTGCACTCACATGAATCTCCTGAAGGGCACAAAATCCAAAGCTCAAATGCCTGCCATTTCTTCCACTCCGTTCATAAAGCTTGCCACCAGCTTGCCATAAAACCATTAATGCTACCAAAATTACAGTACAGACTGAAATTTCAGTACTTACATTAGCTCACCCCCACTATACTCCATCATAATCAGGACACAAATGCTACATGTTTTAGATCATGAATGTTCCCAATAACGTGCAATTGCTCTACACCAAAAACTATTCTGTTTACCTATTTCATTTATTCATATAAACTCAAGCATATCTTCCCCAGGCAACTGGCCACAAACATGTGCTCCTCCTTCCATGGCCCTCCATTCAACTCTGAATCCTTCTCCATTCCCAACCCCAATTAGAGACTTAGTTATATTTTATTGATTTAAATAACTTTCATTTTAACATGGATTGGAAAGGCACTTACCTCATGATGAGACACGCCATCATTTTAATTTTCCATAATATGCATGACACAAAAGTTCTAATGAGAGCTAGTCATCTACCATCATTCATAGCAGCCAGTAAAATTAAACACATAAATAAATAAATCATTAATTAAAACTCTACAATGCAGCCCAACACACCTCAAACTAAACAATACTGAGATCTTGTGTTTCAACAACGAGACTAAACTGCAAGCCCATACTTGATAATCATGTCTCTTCAAGCACATTAAATAAAACAATCTCACCAATAAAGGTTCTTCTGCGACTAAAGTCCAGCAAATGCCAAAGCCAGACACAACTTGCCTTTTCTATGCCACCTATCTGCCATTAAGCAAAAAATTGTAGTTTTTAAGTGAACATATATAGTGGCACATATTAATGTCAGTATACATATGACTAAAGAACATGTAATGCAACCATTGATGAACAAAGTAAATATCCACCCATCCTGGATACACTTACAGGTGCGAATGTTATGTGTATTTACTGACAAATTAGCACAATGAAGATTCTGCAAATTGAGCAGCAGTTATTTTTTGTACTGCTTTAACCATGCTGCTTTTATCTCATAATATATTAATTTACCAAGTGGAAATAAATGGTCATTATAATCTATTGGAAGATCACAGTAATTATAATCCACTTGAAACATTTGAAAATAATGTGGTGAGAAAAGAATAAAATGACACGGTGTACACCAGAATCAGCCCCGCTTCCCACACACCACCAACACTTACATCCAATTCTGCTGTAATGCCCTATCCATGAACACTTTCCTTGAACTTCCCAGGATACACAAGCTCCACAAACAGCTGCCCAACATGACTGACATTGCGAGGTTCTGTTAAACTGCACCGTTGAGAGGTATACTTACAGATCAAGGAAGGAACCAACGATTAATCCTTATATTAGAAAGCATCTCTTTTTTTTTTATTTCTCCCTGATCCTGTTGGGTTTTATCCATTTTGTGGAGAGCCGGAAGAGCAAGCCAGCCTTCATCTATGCACCAACTTTAAACTGACATGCATACTTTGCTACTCACACCCGGAAACGGATCTGTGGAAAGACAGACCACTGGCAGCGAACCAGTATGCTGCTTAACCAAAGTCCACGAAAGATGCTAACTAGGAAGACTCCAGGGAAGCTCGCAAAACAATACCACACAAAATCTCTCCCAAAACTACCCAGCAGAGATCCGGCACCAAATCAACAATACCAACTGAAAATACGTTCATCCAGTTCATCCACAACCAAATCTCAGAGGTCTGTACTAGTCTTGCCCATGATACACACATGCCAAAGGACCCAATACAGCAGCCGAGGCAAATGAACCTAACCTACACCAAGCACTCTTCAAAAATTCAACAGTTCCCCATTGCCAGCAAAACCACAACACTGCACCTCACATGGGAACCACTGCACCATATGCAAACCAACATTACTATAGCCCCCAAACTCTCAATAGAATATCTATGGATGCTCTACAGAAAATGATAATTGAAATGGTGTGGACCCATCCAATTAAAGTATTTTAAATATCGTTCTTATAAATTTAGAAAGTTGCTAAAATAATGAATTTTGCATTAGTAACACAGATCCCTTTCCAAGCCGCCAAGAACAAGTTATAGTAATCTCCACCAAGATATCTCAGGTTCATCCCAGACATGAAATGACTGTCACCAATGCACACCCACCAGAACAACACACCGAGCACTATAAAGTTAACATCGGAACAGATGGAAAATATCAATCTGTTTATAGCAGCTTGATGAGTATGGCAAAACACCTTGCTCAATGAATAACTGACTAAAGAATGCTTTCAGTTATCGCACAGATGGTGGAATTGCAAAGGATACTACTGAGATCCCATTTTCTTGATGCATGTGGTAGAAAGCTAATATTTCCCTTTTATCATGTCAGAGCAGTGAGAACTTGCATGCCTGAAATTTAGGTTCCTGAGTCTACCGCCTCCATGATCTCCTTCAGACCAGCACCCACAGGAAAAAAAAAAAAAAACAAACAACTATAGCACCCCTCACCATTTCTGACTAAAAGTAATCTAAGGCCTACCTGCACCACAGTACCTACAAATTGTCATGGACTAATACTTGCAATAGCAAGTTCACACCAAATGTGACTCCTTACCCAGTTACATTTGCATAAACCCCTTAAGCCCTTCCCTAACCTTACCTCATTTCCTCCCAATCAACCCTCATTTATAGGTTCATAGGTGTGTACTAGGCTAATGACCCTTGAGTCTTTACAAGCCTAGCCCATAGAAGTGACCTGCCATTGCACCATCCAATGTCAGTTCTCAGTGCTTCTATCAAATAGAGCCACTGAAGTGATCCCCAGGGTGAACTTTCTATTTCCCATCCATTCATCAAGATTTCTCTTGAAGAGGGACAGTGAGGTGCTCTGCTTGACATGTATGGGAAGTCTATTCCATAGCATGGGCAGACTCTGGGTTATGAACTTGTCCCTCTTGCATGTTCTGTTGATTGTGGTAATGAGGTTGAGGTCTCTGGAATGTGTGGTGCAGAGGGATTGGGATTTCTTTAGATGTAGCATTTCTAACAGAGCTGGGTCAGACATGGCTTTGTAAGTCAAGCAGAGATCGCCTCTTAGTAGACAATATGAGACAGAGAATAGCTGGAGTTTTTTGAGTCTGTCTGTGTAGGATGTGTGTTTAACGCCTAGGATCTTCTTTGTGAGGTACTTTTGTAGATTCTCCAGCTGTTGCAGATGTCTATTGAGGTACATGCCAAATGGGGAATTATACTCTATGATTGGTCTAATGATGGAAGAGTGGAGAGAAATGATGACTTCTTTCTTCCTGGATGCAAACCCCTTGGTAAAGAGATGTGCCACATAGAACAACCCTGACCACAGTGGCAATGTGTTGGTCGAAGGATAGGTTGCTGTCAACCTGTTTCTCCAGATCTCTTATAATTCCTTCAGTGTTCTGTGAGGTCCCATCTATGTGGTAATTATTGGGAACTGAGTTTTTCCTAAAGGGGATGACGGCGCATTTTTTGGCATTAAGCTTAAGGCCATGGATTCAAAACCAGTCATTGGTCTCAATGAGGCCTTTCTGTAGGATGTCTGCATCACTCGGGGAGATAATAATGTCTCCCAGCTTGTAGTCATCTGAGAACTTGGTCAGCCAGAGTCTCTCAGTGTTGGCCTGGACTTCTGAGAAGCAGATGCCAAACAGGAGAGGACACAGGCCCAATCCCTGTAGGACTCCACTCGTGACTGGTCGGCAGTCTGACTTGGAGGCCAATACTTTCACACAGTGGGTTCTATCTGTGAGCCAGTTTGCAACCCACCTAAAGATATAGGGGTTGATGCCTAGTTTGGTGAGTTTATCAATAATTCCTGAGTGAGGAATGGTATCAAAGACCTTAGCCAGATCGAGGTAGGGTGTATGAACTGCCTTACCCTCATACACAGCTCTGGTGACTGATTCAAAGAAGTCAACCAGGTTGAGCAGGCATGAACTACCTTTCACAAAACCAAATTGCGTTGGATCTAGAGTTTGGAGATTCCCTATATCCTTGTTAATTAGGTTCATGATGATGGGCTCCATAGCCTTACATATCAGACTCATCAGGCTAATGGAGTGATAATTTCCAGGGTCTTTACTCGCTCTTCCTTTATGGAGAGGGATGACTGTCACAGTGCTCCATTCAGAAGGGACAAAGCCTGAGGTGAGACTGTGCATGAACAGGTCACACAGATGTAGTACCAGTTCACTTTGTAATTCATGTAGAACACTGCCAGGGATATTGTCGGGTCCCACTGAAGCTGTATTCCTGGCCTTGGACAATGCAGCTTTAACCTGTGCTGTAGTAATGCTGAGTGCCTGGCATTCTTCCGATATTGAGATCAGTCTTTAGGGGGGAGAGATGGGTAAAGTTGGCACTGAATCTTTCAGCCAGTATGTTGGCAATATCTGTTGGCTCAGTATAGGAGGTATCATTGTGCAGTAACTCAGAGCAAATCTGAGTATTGCCATGGAGATTCTTGACAAAACTATAGAAGGCTTTGTGTTTGTTTTTAGTGCCAGCCACAATTCTGCCTTCATAAATGGCTTTGGAGATTTTGATGAGGCATCTCATCTATTTGTTGAGGTCAGTAAGGGAATGTTTCCAGTCTTGGGACTTTACATTTTTCTACAACAGTTTCTTCCTTCTTTTGTAGAGTTTATTAATGGCAGGGGACCACCAGATTGGCCTCCAGTGTTTGGAGGAGAGCGTCTTGGTTCTGTTGGGTATGGCTAATTCCATGTGTATATTTACATGTTCGTACAGTGCATTGGTGTATGATTCGGCAGTCATTCATATATTTCCCATTGGCATGGGTGCCATAAAGTTAGCCATCTCTGATTTTAGGAGTCCAAAGTCAGCTTTGGAGAAGTTATTCATAGTGGATACCTTTGCAGGGGGTGTGGGTGAGATATGGATTTCCATGGTGATTAGTTTGTGGTCAGATCTAACCAGGGAGGAATTGACTATTGGCATTGAGCAATGGTTGCCCATATTAATAATAACCACGTCAAGAATGTTGCTTCCTCTAGTGGAAGTAGGAATGAGCTGGTCCAGGGCATTGGAAATGATGAATTCCAAGAAGTGTTGGGCCAGTGCATTGGTGCATGAGTAGATTTCCCAGTTGATGGAGGGGTAGTTGAAGTCATCAAGTATGAGAGTGTTTGGTTGGATCTTAATAGTTTCCAGGGTGCTTAGGAATGTGGAGTGAGAGAGTTGGGACATGGTTGGGGACCTATAACAGGCTACGACCTGAATCGCCATCTTACCCAATGTTAGTTGTACCTGGAGTATCTCAGATGCATTATGCTGGGCTACTAGTCTGGAGGTGTGCATATCCTTTATGAATATGGAGACACCACTGCCTTTGGAGTTCAGTCCATGTTCTGGGGCAGAAAGGTGTGGAATGAGTTATAGCCTGGTATCACAGGGGTGCTTTCTGCTGGTTTAAACCAGTCTCTGTTACAGCACAAATGTCAATATTCTCCATTCTTAGGAGTGCTTTGAGCGAGTGCATCTTGAGATTTAGACTTCTAGCATTGAGCAGCATGACCCTCAGATTGCATTTATTTATATCTGTTACATTGGTAATTTGGTCTTTGGAACTCCACCTAAAAAGGCAGAATAGGGGTGGCAAGAGCCTTAGCCAGTACCCAGAAACCCAGAGGTGAGAGATGCAGGCCATCTCTGGCAAAGCATTGAGGTCTGTCAGTCATGTCATCTCAAGCAGACAGATACTGGATCCCCTAAGAATGACACCAGAAACTTAGCCAATTGTTGAAGTCAATCATTTTCAGTTTGTACTATGGTATCATTCTGGGCGACGGTAGGATGCTGCTCAGGGCTAGGGTCATACCTGCCTGGGCCACATAATCCGAGTGCCCCACCATGTCCCTTTTCATGTAGCCCAGGGAGGTGCATCTCAGGTCATTCACACCCACATGGACAATGACAGGATCATACTTGTACTTGTTGTGGAGTGACCTGAGTGCGTGTGTTATGTGTCGGATTCTGGCACCTGATAGACAGCTGACTATTACCTTCTCCTTATTCAGCCTAGTGAGTGGGACATCAGTGTGCCTCACTATTGAGTTTCCTATGATTTTTGTAGTGGGCAAGCTGTATTGCCTTAGGGGTTAGGTTGAGTGGCACACTGCGTAGGTGAGCTGTGTATCTTTTGGTTTGTGCTTTGTTGTGGTGGTCAGGTAAGTACGTTTCTGCCTTGAAGGTCTCTGCTGTTTTGGCAATGGTTAATTGCCATTTTAACCCTTACTTCCCCCCTACCCTCTTAAATACCGTTAATATAGTTATCTACCCCCCCCCCCCACTGAAGATGTCCCTGGAAAACTTGGCTTGTTATCATACCTCACTTGTCTATCACATACTTATATTAAGTACATTTCATCTCATCTCTTGTCTTGTCCAGTTTAAAGTCCAGATCACTTACCTTACTTCTTCTGTTTTACTTTGTACATAGATAAAATAATAAGATAGAAAAGGAAGCAAGGAACTGTGTATTATTATCATAGCAGGTTGACAGAATTAGAAAGCATCCACATTTCAACTTTAATCTGCAAAGATGGTGAGATCTGTGTACCAAAAAGACTAACTAAAATAAGCAGAGCAAATGAAATATAACATTTTATTTTTAGCCAAGAAACAGGTAATAATTTGAATACGCAGACTGCACTTTTACAAAAAAAAAAAAAAAAAAAAAGCTGATACATAAGTTGAAGAAATGAGGTTGATGTGTTTCATCTTTTCCAAGTAAGAATAAGATATGTGGTGGCTTAGTGACCTCTAAGAAAGGGGAGGTACAGATCATTCTTTCAAACTCTAATGCTAAAAAGAGGGCTAATGCAGCTTATAAGAATAACAGCTGAGTTCAGATCCTGGGTTAGTAGCAACTGTAAGAGAGGTAGACCGAGTTATGTAATGAAAGGAAACAGGGACTTGAGGAATAAGTGAAGAAAAAACAGACTACAGGAATAACAGTACAGTGAAGCAAAGCTAGCAAAGATTGTGTGTGTGGCACAGCAAATATTAGGAGACATGGAGATGAATCGTGAACAGGCAAAAGAAGAGAATAGATGACATAAGGTAGAGAAAGCGGGGCAGCTAATGAGTTTAATGAACATGAAAAAAGGGTCCACAGAAAAGGATAAATCCTTAAAGGAAAGGTAGAGAAGGCATGTAAGATATTCATGAGGACTATTAAAGCAAGAGTTCATTAGAAAGAAGGAAGGCTGATCCTAGGTAGCAGTGGCAGGAGTGCTGCAGTCAAAACAAACTGTGCACATTGAGAAATGTAATGCGATAGAAAACAGATGTCATGGGGCTGGAAGTGAGAACACCTCTCAGAGAAGGCTGGAAGAATTCACGTGCAATAATTCACACTGGCATCAGTAAACTGAGTTTGTGTTTGACGTTCTCCATTCGTTTTTTTTTTATTTTTTCACATCGGCATCAATAAGTTTGTGAGCAGAATTGTGGAAGAAGGACATGGAAATACCAAGGAAAAGGTTTGCACAGATCAGAAGTTTGGGTACAAGACTTGCTACCAATAGCTGCTTCCAGTACATGCATGAAGGGTGAAATCAAGCATTACAATACAAGGGCTTGGAAGTGAGGCATTGTTGTAAGCCTAGGATTACCATGTAACACTGTGACACAGATATGGCATAAGTAGATCATTTAAACCATAGACGTTCTCCATCTTGCTGTGGAAACGAAAATATTACTTACACCAAGAATCAGAAATTATAAAATGTATTTATTGAATGTGTTAAGTAGATAGGTAAGCAGGTCCAAGGACAATTTTTAGTCATGAACTAGGAAATGCAACATTCCCCAGCCAAAATAAGTAGGGTTGAAACTTTCACCCACTTTAATGAGCAAATAAGAATAATGCAAGAAGAGCATAGTTACAGTTAGTATATACACAGTATAGCAGTGAAATTATCACTTTAGCAAACACAATTTACATATATTTATGACTTTCTTTATTTGCTGACATTTGATTACCATGAAAATGTGACTGGGTTGGTGGCCATTGTTAGCTGAGGTCCAGGAAAAAAAGCTCAAAAGCATTACAAAAATATTTTAAGAACAATAATTTTACAGTCTCCAAAAATAACAGAAAACCATCTACAGATTAAATAGTTTATCCTGGGGTTGAGCAGGAACAGAACCAGATTTTGGCTAGCAGGTCTTTCAGATGGATTTTAAAGGATTGGGGGCATGACGTTGACCTGATGGATATAAGTAAAGAGTTTCAGATCTTTGCAACATAAATGAATTAAAGTAGTTGTTAGAATCAACTAATAACTCAAACCTTGTATTCCATGAGGTCACTAAACTGTTACTTTCATTAAAATAACTTTATAAGATTAACAAAATTGTTTAAGATACAATAAAATAAAAATAAAAAAGGTTGTAGAAAAGGGAATTTAGATAAAAATGTCATGTTTAATCTAGTTTATTCAGAGTACTTCAGGTAGGTGATCACACATAAATCTTTATCAAGAACAATAATTTAAACAAACTAATTTATACAGTCCTGGGATAGGCAGAAAACATTTTGTCAATGTTTAAATGTTTAAAACAGTGTTAACGTGTTCATTTGCATTTTAACAAGGTTCAATTTGCTTATTTACAAGAAGCATTTAAATAAAACATTTAAATGAAACATATAAACATTTAAATAGAACATATATATCCACAAGTTGCGGGGGACTGGGCATGCCCAATAGAAAATGTGGGTTGGGCCAGGTGTGTTGCCTTAGGCTGGAGTGCTTGGTGGAGACCTAGCCATCTTTTACTGGAAATAGAGCCAACTACGTGAAAGGGGGCAGGTCTTGGTGCTGTGTACAAAGGGATGGGCTTGGGGCGGGGAATGACTGTGGGAACTAGGGTGGTAGCCAATCACCTTGGGAGGGTAAGGCTGAGAATGATAATGTGGTGAAGGGTGTGTTGTAGGGTTGCATGCAAATAGGATGGGATGAGTGTAGGGATTGACTGTGTGAACCAGGGTAATAACCAATCGCCAATGATGGGCGTGGTTAAGGATGATGACGTGCTGGAAGGAGGTGTGGTGGGGGTGTGGAAACTTCTTGAGGGTATGACTGGCTGAGGAGAGGGTCTGTGGAAAGGCAGTCATAGAATGAATTGGTCTGGAGCATTTAGAAGATTGAAGGGGCGGCTCTGACATTGTGGGTGGTGTTAAAGTTGTGAACACTCATGTGGTTGGACAGAATCCTGGAGCTGTCCATTGTGGGTTAGTTGGGTGGGGCTAAGCAGGTGCAGGAAGAATGGTTGGATAAGCTAAGCAGTCAGAAGATGAGTGGTGTGTGAGGAGGACCGCGGCAAAACTAAAACCTTAAGTACAAGGTATATTGCCGTCGAAATACAGCTAAAGTGCACTTTTAAAATTCTCAGGATAGCTCTCAAGAAAAAGGAAAAGGAAGATTAAACATAAAGTGATAACTGGGCAATAGGGTAAAGCTGCGGATCAGTGGCCATGAAGAAGGGGTTTCAAATAAGTGGAGAAGAACAAGGCATCGGGAAGTATAATTGGTGGATTATATAAAATGCTTGGGGGACAGGTCGAGGGTGAGTGGGGGACTGGAAAAATTAGGAATGGTCTGTGCCAGTTTGTGTAAGCAAAGTAGCTGTTGCAAAAACAGGGGTAAGATGTTATAGTAAAGGTATATGTGGATAGAGAACATCATGTAAAATGGATAACCTGTATCACTTTGGATTTAATTATTTTCCAAAGCTGTTCAATGTTATCAAGCTGTATCAAAATTATTAAAGAGAATAATTACGCTGGTAAATGCAAACTGAAATTAGAATGAAATAAATAAATAAGTAAGAATAAAAATAAAAATGTATTGGATCTAATCGAACAAATAAAATGTTAGTATTTAGGTGAAATTTATGGCCCGTGAGCTTCTGGGATGGGGCTACTGTAGGAAGGGTGGAATTATGGTTGATTCTAAAACAATGTGTTCTTAGAAAAAAATAGAATACCATAATGGTGTGTAGGTGGCTACAGATGGGGCTATCTAATTTGGAAGCCACACCACTTTAATTTTCCTGCAGTCTTTTGTTACTGAGTCCTGTACAGGTATATTGTAGATTCAGCATGGTCATGCCATAGATAACACTGATCATATGATAATGCAGTAAGCAATGATTAATGGCTTTAACTTGAGGGATGACTTTGTTCTCATCTGAACAATTGTGTTTTAAATTGTACAGAACCTGGGTTCATCAAGATACATCATTTACTAATTAAAACTATTTTAGCAGCATTCTGGCACATTATTTAATTTCCTGGATAAATATGACAGATGAGATTAAAATATCTGCATTTGGAAATAATTATTACTGCTTTTCTATCCTCACATTATTAAGAAGACAGTCAGAAACTTTCCTAATAAGCTGAGGAAACAAAATCTTACACTGTAGCTCATTTATGTTGCTGTGAAAAGTTATACTGCCTACAATATAGAGACTTTCTGTTTCCTTTTTAAGAGTGAGTTAAATCACATCATTTGGCATACATTGAGTGTCTGCATTGCCATTTGCATCTTCCACTTCCAGCTTTGCAGATTATTTTTTAAGCCCTTTAAAAACTGTAACCCAAGTTGAACTGCAGTGCAAATGGGAAAATGTACAAAGGATACATATTTCAAATGAAGATGGTGTGGAGTATAATGTAGGGTACAGTGAACAAATAACTCATAGGCACTCAACACCACTGCAATTATCATGTTACCATTGTCCAGCGGGTCTATGATCATGAACAGACTCACACAGAATGCCTTGGGGAGCTAATGCAAAATTTGGGATCAATAATTCCAATAACAGAGTGTGTGTGTGTGTGTGTGTGTGTGTGTGTGTGTGTGTGTGTGTGTGTGTGGGGGGGGGGGGCCTATATCACATTAGCCAATGCTAAAAATAGCGAATGCCGATATATTGTACTTCAAAAGATTCCAGGCTGTTTTCTCCACTGTGGTGCAATCTCGGAGTTGGCATATTTAAGTTGGGGGGTTGTGGGGGGGTTTAGACCCCCACTTAATTTTGACTGGATACTCTTTTTTTTTCGCTGATACATTCCTTCGCTGTTTTCAGACTATGAAGTTTGATATATCAGTGTTCGCTATTTTTAGTGTTTACTGATGTGATATAGACCCTGTTTGTGTGTGTGTGTGTGTGTGTGTGTGTGTGTGTGTGTGTGTGTGTGTGTGCGTGTATGTGTGTGTGTGTGTGTGTGTGTGTGTGTGTGTGTGTGTGTGTGTGTGTGTGTAATATCATCATTAACAAGAAGACAACTTAATCAAAATGCACAAAGACACGTGGGATACTTTCATGAGTGTTTATGAATTTCTTCTACTGCACAACAGCTTATAAATTAGGCTGCTGATTTTCCATGTTTATGAAGAGACATGAGGACAATGGCTTCTTCTTTGCCTTCATGTTTTTCTGTTGATTAAGAAACAACTGCTACATTTTCTCCTTATTTATCATTAATCTTGATTATTAAACATTAAGCCTCTACTGTTTGTATCGAAAAGACATTACTTTAAAGAATTTGAACACATCTGTATCAATTTAATTTACTTTGAAAAACTGATTGGATGGCTTCTCAGATTATACATAATGGAGGCCTGTTTTTGCCACCTTCAGAGTATTATTCTCCCCATCATTCTGAAATATAAAAGGTGTGCACAGCTACACATTTAATTTGGTGTCTTGTGATCCCTAATATGCTAGTTGTCTAGCTAATAGTGCTAACAGTGGTATCTTTGGAAATTCTTTTCACTTTCTCACATTGTGAACACTGATTTAGTATATATAAGCAGTCGGGAGTATGGCACTACTATCCTATAGGAGGGAGCACGGAGCAAGCACCCCTGCAAAATAACTTTTACTATGTCTTTTTTTTTTTTGGAAAATGTTTCATTTTTTGATCAAAGTCATGCATGTCAGTTGTAAAATTCATTGGAGAACTCTGGTGGCCTACCCCTTTCTTTCAAGCCCAAGTTAATAAAAAGAGAAACAATAATAATGAAACTCTCTCTGTCTACCCCAGACTGATTAGTACTTTGTAAAGATAGAAACAAAACTAAAAAATCTAACTTTTCCATATGCATATCATCTTGTCACTGTGCTGTCTGTAGTCCTAATAAGGCCTATATATCCTTTATAATTTCATAACAATAAGCAGTCTTTCATTAGTGTCTGATGTTTACCATTCACAAGGAGAATACAGAGAAATAAATCTGCACAACAATGCACAAGAATGCACAAATGACATTGAAGAGTATCTCTTTTACTTCATAGCGATTGATTGACTAGTCTGTTTTATGGCTTTGCTGTTTCCTCATTGCAGAAGTAGCAATTACAAAAGTATATATGCACATGCCAGTCACATTTTCTCATTTCATTAAATTATCAAATAGAACATTCATTTCCCCTGCCTTACATCCACAGGTCATTAGTTACTACTGTACGATCCCACTAACTGTTAGTAGAATAAACTGCTGCTTCTGGTGTGCCATAGAGTTCTTTAGTGGCCTTGGGTTCTCTTATGCTGTCTGTGTTATTCACCATACTGGAGCAGGAGTAAAAGATCAGTCTTTTAACTGACACAAATAATGCAACAGTAGATACTACTCATGAGGATAATTGTTTAAGCATTTATTTTTTAGTATCAGTGGCAGCCAATCAGATCTCTCAGCTGTCTAGAAATTCACAGAATGTCCACATATGTGTATCACATTTAATCGCTTCATCATAAAATGCATGGTTTTCTGGTAAATCACTGAAAACTAAAGTCACTAAAAGTCACTAACTAATGACAGACATTTGGGTTTCAGACTTCATATCCTTCAGAAAAATGCATGCTATTGAAAGACCTGTTATTCTAGCAACTTCATGAATTTATAGGGGCAATATTAAAAACTGGTATTTGATTTTCTTTTGATCTTTGTCCAGAATTCTGGAACTAGGAGGTTGACATGTGTATGCATTCAAGATTTCCTTTTCTGCATCCCTTTGACCAATTTATTCCCGACTGGTGTGAGAGCCATCCCATTCATACCTGACCAGGGTAGTTTTTCTAACAATGCAAAATCCTACAGGCACTTTTTGATTTCCTCTGAGGTGGGCATTGGTTGATGAGGGAGAGCACCTTCCATGTAGAGCACCCAACCCACTCAGGCATAAGTACTCCCTCCCTGCTGTGGCTTCTGACGTTCAGAGTCACTGTTGCTATATAAAAACACAAGTTCTGTGTTCCTTCCTATCCATCCCTCCTTACTTTGGATGCAGCATCATTATTACCCAGAGATTAACAATCTAGTAGCCAAAGTGCCACTGTCAGTCCCTCCAGTGTGGGGAACTGCATTGTATTCTTACTTCTACTCCCTTGGCTGACTCTACCATCTTCTATTGTCTTGTGGTGCTGCTAACCAAACAGAGGTTAGTGTGAGCGTCCTCTGGAATGCATTTTCATCTGATGATGCAGAGTGTAGTTCAACGGTTTGATAAAAGTGCCTGAAATAGGTGAAGGAGGAGGAGATGGAGTTATGGTAAGGAAAGTGTCTATTGCAACAGCTAGATTTATTTCACCCATTAGTCCACTTATGCCATGCTTTACATAAGCAAGGCACAGTATTCTGTGGGTATATATCTATTTTTTTTTCTTTCTTTCTTTCTTTTAATTATGTAGCAAGCACATACACAACATTGGACAGGCAGATAACAGACAAGTCATACAGCATGTTATTTTTTTTTTCCTGATTTAAACTCTGGTACTATCACAATATGATGACTCTCCTACTTAGCCATTTCCTACAAATATTGTCTTATTGTGAATACCATCTCAACTGTTAAAATTTGCAATTGTATGTACATATCTGATTGGAGGATTTCTCTCTGGGCTTCTGCTGAAAATGGGCCTCTGGTCCAGTCAGACATTCCTGGTAAACAAATGCAAAATAAAATAAAATAGATAAATAAATAAGTAAGTAAGTAAGTAAATAAATAGATATACCCTAAAATTGCAAACAAAATACCAGACTGAAAACATTAAATATATGTATATAATACTGAATTACTAGATGAGAAGCAGCATGTATAACTGCTGAACTTCAAAAGATTTCTGATCTTCATCTAATACATCGATTCCATTTCATGGAATGGTACTCCATCTCTTCTCTAGATGACATAGATTATCTGACTCTTTTCTAGATGACACAGACCACCTTTGTCTACTGTTTCTGATTTGCGTCATCAGCAAAGTAGCTAAAGAACTAGCAATATTTTCTTGGAGGCTTAGAGAGACTAGTGATAGACCATACATGAGACACATATCTGCTTTAGCTGTGTTTTACATGAGTGTTATTTACACACATCACATTATCATACAGAAGGATAGAAAGCAGTAGCTACCTAAACTAGTAGACTGAGCAGTTGCCTGGAATCAACACAATGTTGAGGACCAAAACAAAATGTCCCCTGCTCCAGTGAATTGCAGCAAAGAGCATTAGCTAGTTTATTGTTTCAGTTACAGAGGCAGGCAACCAGGCAGTAACAAAACAGTACTTCCTCAAGTATACATTATTGAGTGTACCATCTTAGCCATACCTTTCTATCTGCCTAAAGTATATCTCTGCAAGGATACCAGAACTGCTTATTATCATATTTACACTGGTACTGAGATACCGCTATGGATCATTATGGTTACACATTGCTGTGCATAGTGTAAGTATTATTAAGATGGCTTAGGTAACAATTCCCTAGATCTAGGCTTGTTCCCTATGACAGTTACACTTATATTTGCAAGAATGTTTGAAAGGACATTTTCTAGTAGTTTGTATTTTGTTTGATAAAGTATTTAGTGCTACAAGGACAGTTTTGTAAAAGGCTGTTACTGTTGTTAACATAGTGTATAGAGGTCTCTGTAGCATTGGTAGTACGTTTTGGAAATATTTTATTGGCATTTATGTTTCTAAAGGCCTGGCAGAACAATTCTGTTGCCTTGAAAGGATTAGTTTGCAGAGAGCATTAGTGGTAACCTAAGATTTAGAAGTCTTGCATGG
The DNA here is from genome assembly GCF_019279795.1 of Protopterus annectens. NCBI lineage: Eukaryota > Metazoa > Chordata > Ceratodontiformes > Protopteridae > Protopterus > Protopterus annectens. The sequence goes on from NC_056725.1 coordinate 280,374,150, forward strand.
AAATCATAAATTTACAGAAGGTTGAGAGGCTTGTTGATGGATATTGACAACCGTGTTTCTGTTTCCATTTTTTGAACTGTAGCTGTTTTTCTTAGGGATTTGCTGACTTCAGGAATGGTATAAGATTATACTGATCTGAGTGGTAGTTTTGTTATTTTAAATTTCCAGGCATTAGGAACTGAACAAGAGTCATTCATTTCAGGTGTAAAACAATTGAAAAGCTAGTGTTACAGTCAATACAGTAGTTCATTTGGCTTAAAAACGACTACTATACATTTGAAGTGATGCTTATTTGTGTGTTCTGAAGTTTTCTTTTATGCCAAAATTATTTATGTTGTATCATTCCTTAACTGGTATCATCATCATTCTTGTTATATCCCTTTAAAATACTTTTCAGTATTTAGAAAGGATTACTAGGTCATTATAGCATTTCGCTGTTTAGTTGCTAATGAGTGCATGAGCATATGGCACTATACAAGAAGCCTAGAGCTTGTTCTTAGATGAACAATATAAGTGAATACAGGGGGGGAACAAATCACCATCAAATACAGTTCATGACAAGTGGCTAACCACCTCTCTTGTGTGTGGGGGGATAAGTGTGCTGTCACTTCAAGGACAAGGTTTCAGTCCTTCAAGGTATTCCAACTGTTATTACTAACTTTCTTAATACCAAAATAAAATAACTGTGGTATGATAAGATTTTGCTATACTATCCTGCATATTTTCCACAAGTTATTCACTGTTAAAAATGAAGAGAGAGATAAGTATTGCCTGAAATCCTTTGTACTTTTCCAGCAGTTTTAAGGGCAGCATAAGGTAAGAAGCAGTAGCCAGAGGGTGGTAGGAACAGATCATAGCAACTGTTTTAGACACAGTTTATTCAGATGCTTTACTGAATTTGAACTTTTGAGGGATGGAGACAAACAATGCTTAGGCAGCATTTTAAGATAGCTGTACTACTATATTAGTAGAGAGAGAGAGAAAATGCAGTCCACGTCCCACCTCAGTCCATACGTCTGGGAAACAGAGTTATGGAAGAAGTACAACTTACTATGAATTTGTATACCCCACTAGCAGTCCACCATGGGGCAAAAGTTGGGCGTTGTCCCAAACTTCTTAGTTTGCACTAATTAATGGATCACCATAATGGTAAAAAGTTGTTAGGCCGTCAAGGAATTTGCCCAAAATACCTCTCTGCGATTCCTGTCATTTAGTCCAATGCGTTGTTTGTCCCTCAGTAGTCATATGGAATTCAGAACGTAAAACAATCATAGACAAGTGATCACCCCTTCTCTGTAAACACTTTTGCTATAGTGTAGTTAAGTGTATGTGTGCATTCCACCCAAAAAGGGTTATTGTTATGCTATTTCCAAAAAAAAAAAAACATAACTGATGGCCGCACAGAACCTCTCTCAGAACTAAGAAGTTTATTACATACATCTTCCTTCTTCTGGACTTACTTATACAACATTGTTCCATGTTCAGAATCATTTTTCTGTTTAGCTCCTGTTAGCTATGGTGACAACAAATGCAAACTTGAACTTGTACAGACAAGTGCTACTTAATATACTCTGACTTGGGATAATAGATGACTGAACCCACTTGCTACACAACATGGTGATGGGGCAAGTAAATAAAATACATGGCATCCATGTGTGATGAATTCTATTCATGCTCAGCCAACACCACTTGCCACTAGATTTCTTGTGACTCCTCTGCGAATTTGGCAAGAGTCATACCATTAAAGTAATTGATAATTGTGGGTAGTCTGAGTCTCCCTGGATGAAATTTGAAAAAAAAAAACGTGTTAAGTTTTTTCCTCCAGATTGTTATGGTAGGTAAAATAACACTTAAACTTCTCTATATTTTTATATGGGTTTTTTGTGGACCAATGATATACTTCTCTATCGATATCTATGTATGCACATACACATAGATCATTGACATAGCTAAATAAATAGATCTATGATGGTGACTCTTTCCTGTTTAGAATTTCCTATAAAGATTTTGTACATTCATCTGGGATTTACAGCTTCTTCAAATGTCAAGGTTTGACACAATGAAATTTCAGCACAATTTTTGAAAATACTAATCCAAATTTGCTGAGGTAAGGAAAAAGGTAAATATCTGATTTTTCCTAAGTAATGGCAACTGTGGAGTTGATTGTACTAGTTGTAGTTGATCTGTAGGTACACCCCTCCAAACAGGAGTGGATCAGTGGAGCAAGGAGCTTGAAAGACTATAATTCATTAATTTCAGGAAAATGCATATCAATATTCCTAAGACTACCATTTTGTATATTTTATTCTGTTTACTATGTCTTTGGATACTTCATTCATATGTGGATCACTATGCAGACCATTTGGTTCTTACCAAAGTCTATGGTTGTGCTAGGTTTAGGACTGTTTGTTACTACAAGGTTTTTAATTTGTGGTAACACGTTTATTTGGCATCACTATAGTATAGTTAGTAACACTGGCCTCATTCCAAGAACCTGTCTGGTTTAAGTACCAGCTGAGATACCTTCTGTGTGGAGTTTTCATGTCATCCTTGTATTTGTGCAAGTTTTTGCTAGGTACTCTGGTTTCCTTCCACATCTCACTGACATGGTAGATGGTTTGCTGACTCTAAATAGTCTGTAGGGATGTGTGTGTGTGTGTGTGTGTGTGTGTGTGTGTGTGTGTGTGTGTGTGTGTGTGTGTGTGTGTGTGTGTGTGTGTGTGTGTGTCTGTGTGCGAGCGTGCGCGCAAGTTTGTGTGTGTGTGTGTGTGTGTGTGTGTGTGTGTGTGTGTGTGTGTGTGTGTGTGTGTGTGTATGTGAGACTTCTGTGTGTGTGTCTGTGTGCGAGCGTGCGAGCAGGTTTGTGTGTGTCTGTGTGTGTGTGTCTGTGAGACTTCTGTGTGTGTGTGTGTGTGTGTGTGTGTGTGTGTGTGTGTGTGTGTGTGTGTGCACATTTAGCTTTTTTTTTGTCTCATTTTTAAAATATGCATTGGGATTTTTACCATTCTTAGACACTACACAGTCTCTGTATTTCATTTTTTAGAGTAGTCACAGTCCTTTTGACTTCCTGAGCTTTTAAATACATATGTAACAGCAGCTGCCATAGACATCTTATTGTATAACCATTTCCTTATAGTGAACATTTCTTTCAGTATATGTATCATTTAACGTCTGCCATTAAAGTGTAATGACAGCTTTATAGTCGTGTGCATTTGTATTATATATCCATTTTGTGCTGTTTTTGAATGCATTAAAGCCAGGACAAGGACACAATGCTTATTCCTTCTGATTTGCTTCATTTAAACAATTTCAAAAGTCAAAAATAAAGCAAGAAGTGAATGTACCTTGACCAGAAGTGGTGCCATATGATCCAGTACTCTCACAAAATGGTAACAAACTTTGACTTTTTTTTACTATTTGGAAGAGGACGTGGATAAATATTTGAATGCGATTTGCAATGTGCAATAGTTATAATCAGCCAAATTGTTACTGAAGTTCCCTACATGTATATATTCCTAAGATATATGTTTGCAATAAAAAGTAACATTCTTTCATTCATTAGCGGGTTAGTCACAGAGCTGCACTAACCACTGAAGTACATGTTATTATATGACAAATAATATGCAGGACTAAAAATATGTTTTAACCATGCAGAAAAGCAACATATTTTCTCATAGGATTTCGAACACTATAGTCAGTTCTCCAGAGTCATAGACAGTGTTAGGTAACTAAATTCAAAAGCAAGGCTTTTTTCCTACATGGATGAAAGACAAAGATTTGTTCAGAGATGCAGTATGCAATAAAAACTCACACATCTTTAAAGCATCAAGGGCATTACCAGCTAAATAAATAAAACATCATCCTAGAGAAATGCTGCCCAGTAAGCACTTATACTGGTTGCTTTTTTTGCTTCTTGTAGCATTCAACCCTGTCAAAAACAAAGTGATGAGCTATGTAATGATGCCTCCTGCATAAAGACTTTAAGGGAAGGAATGGGGAGTCACAAGTGAAGGTGATTCATTCCAAGGGCAGCGAACACACAATTACAAGGATGCTGATGGCTTCATAAAAAAATCCATTTGTCAGAAAGAGCCTTCAGAACACAACCCTGAGCTGAAATCAAAAGGCTGCAGGGTGATTTTCTTTTGTGGGGCACTTTGTAGAAACTCTTCAAACCATATTCACTGTCACAGTTTTGATAACAGATGCTGTTCTCCCCCATAAAATAAAATGAAATACCATTTCAAGGATGACTGCTCAAAGGTCTGTTTAAGAAAATGTTAGGAAATTCATAACATTTGTCTCTCTTTAATGTCTTATTTAAAGAAAGCATTATTCGATTTTAACCTTTCTGGTACTGCACTAGAAATGCCTTCCTTTATCTAGTGTATATTCTGTTCAGCAATTTGATTTGAAAGATACAGCTTTCTGGAGTTGTTGCTAGATATTTGTTTGAGAACAAAATTCACCAAAAATGTGTTATTTTTATCTGCTACTCTCACAGTTTTCTGTATAACTAAATCTCAGTAAGGTCCTGCATTTAAAGTATTTTGTTATCTATCTACACTGGTCAATTGCCTCCGTTCTTGTTTTACTCGGATGTTGTACTAAGTCTAACTATGAAAGAGTTTCCACAGTTAACTTTCTAATTCAAGGTTAACAGCACTTTCTTTAATCTGAAAATGCCTGCACTTAATAGAAATCTCTGCAGGAATTGGCCGCAATTATTTTCACAACCTTTTAACAAACATCCCTCAGCCTCTTCTGTTTAGCACTGTTCTACTGAATTTTTAAATGTAATATGATTGAACTGATTATGCCATCACATATCATACTATCATGTAGTTCTGTTTCCTTGGCCTCATCTTATTCTTGTGGACTCTTCTGTCCTACACTGAAAATGTTGAAAGAAGAAAATTGCCCATTACGTATGTAAGAGTAGCCTTGCTTCAAGCATATGCAGGAACCCACCTATCAAAATTATGGCACTCTTTGACTCGGTTACAATTTTTTGAAATTATATTACTTGTATTCATTCATTTTGGATGGATAGCTTCAGATATACTTGGAGACTGAGGGACAAAATCTATTCTGGTGATAAGAGCTGTTACAAAAAGGAGCTTTGTATGCGATGCAGAAATATGAGATTCAGAGAAACGTTAACTGCAATAAGGACAATTCTCACTACTGACTAATTTGTATGCCACTAAATTGCCCTTAACTACGATCAGAGCTAATCAACATTTACTTGTAGCAGTCATTGGCAGTCAATGTAATTCATTGGCAGGGGCACCCACCTCATTCATTCTTCGAATCCCACCCACCCATACGTACGCGTGCGTGCACACACACACGCGCATGCACACACACACACACACACACACACACACACACACACACACACACACACACACACACACACACACACATGCTCACTAATCAGAGTAAAACAGCACAAAAAAAAATCACATTTTTTTGGGGGGGGTTTATATCACAACATCGAATGTTGAATACATCAAATGTGAAAACATCGAACAGGTTTCATCGAAGACTGAAAACATCAAAACAATGTCAATGGCAATCCCCAATGGCAACATACAAGATTAGGCAAGCCCCCTTGCACCCCCCACATCCCCCGCTACTTAAATATACCAACTCTGAGCTACAGTGTAGGAAATGGAAATCTTCCGTTTCTGCACTGTAGTGCACTGAACTGCAATCTCCGAAGTGGTATGTTTAAGTAGGGTTACCACCTGTCCCACTTTCCGAGGGACAGTCCCTCTTTGGGCAGTTGTGTCCTGCAAAAAATGTGAAAAAATGGCAAATGTCCTGAGATTTTAGGACAAAATTATTTTCTATATTTTATGTAAAAGTTGCATAAAACAGTTATTCTGTATCTGAAACACCTAAATGTTATAAGAAACAGAACAAGGAACTAAAATGCTACAAGAATAAACTTTTATTCAGGCAAAAAACTGAAGTTCTGTCCTTTGTACTGGCCGTGGGTATGTTTTGCCCTGCAAAATCTGATGTTTGTAGCACAAATGTCCCACTTTGGGCATTTGGAAAGGTGGCAACCCTATGTTTAAGTGGCAGGGGGTGTGGGGGGTGCAGGGGGTCTTGCCCCCCTGCATGGAGCAATTTGTTTGTCATCTACACCCCACGTTTTTTTTTTGTTTTGTTTTTTTCCCCATGTCGATGTTGGGATGTTCGATGAAGTCAGTTTGATGTTTTATCATTCAATGTTGTGATATAAACCCGTTTTTTTGTGATCATGAAAAAATGTCTTTACAGACCTTAATTTGCAGAGATTGTTGCATCTTGGAGAACAGCTTCTTATGAATGAGTAGTTTTGAAGGAAGTATTTCATTTTATTTATCTATTGTTTTCTTTACTGAGTTGTGTCATATTTTCAGTGAACAGTTGCATTTGTGAATACATGCTCATATATACTAATAAAATAAACCAGTTAAGCAGAATAATACAGAATGTGTAATATCTGAAATTACAATTTAGAACTATGAGCTGTAAGGCAAACTTAGTCAAATATTCCCTGCACATATGATGATTAGGATTTGTGCTGACAACATCTTGGGTAAATGCCTAATGCAACACACATAGTAACAAGATAGTTATTAAAACAGACTTGTCATGATGCATCTATCAGCATGGTAAACATGGATTTCTTAGTGATCACTTAGTATAACTTTTACAAAGATTAGTGCTTAAAGTTAACAGCTTAAAGCACAGAGCACTATGAGTGAGTCTCCAGTCATATCTAACTTGTTATGTGTCAGAGATATGAAGATCAAGAAATGTACTTTGATAGCTGAATGAAGTAATGCTCAAAAGTTGAATCTTGACTTCCAGATCTAAACACAAAACTACTTAGCTATGATAGCATGCATATTGTCAAAGTAATACAAACAGCCTAAGCTGTTACAAAATATTAATAAAAATAGTGTAGGTATTAGGTATTTTACAGTCTTCACAGCTGTAACGCATGGTGCTGGCACGACATACAACAGATAACCAAACCAAGCCTTTTTCCAAAAATATAGTTATCTAGCTGTAATGAAAAGAAAGGCAAGTCTAAATAAAAATGTGAAAACTTACTGATTTAAGATTAAGTCAAACAAAATTCCTTTTGTGAATGTGAAAACTTACTGATTTAAGTTTAAGTCAAACAAAATTCCTTTTGTGAATGTGAAAACTTACTGATTTAAGTTTAAGTCAAACAAAATTCCTTTTGTGAATGTGAAAACTTACTGATTTAAGAATAAGTCAAACAAAATTCCTTTTGAGTCGCTTCCAGTTAGGGGTAAAAAGCCAGCACATTTACCTCAAAAACTGGATTTTTTAAATGAATACTACCTTTGTTTAAAGAATAATTAAAATTCTCCTTTTTCGTCTTCTGTTTGTTGTTTCTCAAACATACTTCTTCTATACAGTGGCTCAGGTGTAAAGTCCCTGTCATTAACAAAACACTTATCTTTCTTCTCTCTGCTGTTCCCTTTAGGGGTCGCCACAGCAGATCACCTGTTTCCATTTCTTCCTGTCCTCTGCATCCTGCTCTGTCACACCAACCATCTGCATGTCCTCTCTCACCACATCCATAAACCTTATCTATGGGCTTCCTCTTTTCCTGTTACCTGGTAGCTTCATCCTTAGCATCCTTTTCCCAATATACTCTGCATCCCTCCTCAGCACATGTCCAAACCAACATAATCTTACCTATCTGGCTTTGACTCCAAACCGTCCAACATGAGCTGACCCTCTAATACACTGATTCCTAATCTTGTCCATTCTTGGAACACCCAATGCAAATATTAACATCACCATTGCACATAAGAAAAGGTTCAGAGCTGATCCTTGATGTAATCCCTCCACCACCTTAAACACATCTGTCATTTCTACTGCAGTCTGTCATATGCTTTCTCTAAATCAACAAAGACAAAATGCAACTCCTGACCTTCTCTTTACTTCTCCATCAACACCCTCAGAACAAACATCGCATCTGTAGTGCTCTTTCCTGGCATGAAACCATACTGCTGATCACTAATCATCACTTCCCTTCTTAACCTAGCTTTCACTACTCTTTCACACAACTTCATGCTGTGACTGATCAGTGTTATCCCTGTATAGTTGATGCAGCTCTACAGATATCCCTGTATAGTTGATGCAGCTCTACAGATAAACTTTATTCTTAAAAATTGGTACCGAAACACTTCTTCTCCACTCCTCAGGCATCCTCTTACTTTCCAAAATTTCATTAAACAATCTGGTTAAAAACTTCACTCCACTGCTGTCTCTCCTAACCACTTCCATGCTTCCACGGGTATTTCAGCTGAACCAACAGTCTTTCCATTCTTCATCCTCTGCATAGCTATCTTTACTTCCTCCTTGCTAATCCATTGCACTTCCTCGCTTGTAAGTACATTTCCCTCATTATCCTTTATCATCTTTACCTGCTGCACATCTTTCCTAGCTCGGCCCCTTTGTCTACCCAATCGGTACAGGTCCTTTTTATCCCTCCTTAGTGTCCAACCTTTCATACAACTCTCCATATGCCTTATCCTTAGCCTTCGTCACCTCTCTCTTTGCCGTGCACCTCTTCTCCTTATACTCCTGTCTACTGTCGTCATCTCTCTGACATTCCCACTTCTTCTTCCCCAACCTCTTCTCTGTATACTCTCCTGTACTTCCACGTTCCACCACCAGGTCTCCTTGTCCTCCTTCCTCTGTCCAGATGTCACACCAAGCACCTTTCTAGCAGTCTCCCTTACCAGCTCTGCTGTAGTTACCCAGCTGTTTTATAACTCTTCATTGCCACCCAGTGCCTGTCTTACTCTTCCCTGAACTCCAACTTACAATCATCCTTTTTCAACTTCCACCATTTGATCCTTGACACTGCCCACCCTCTCCTCCTCCTTTTCTTGATCATCAAAGTCATCCTACAGACCACCATCCTATGCTGCCTAACTACGCTTTACCTTGCCACAACTTTACAGTCTACAATCTCCTTCTACCTGGCCATCCTGCATAGGATATAATCCACCTGTGTGCATCTTCCTCCACTTTTGTTCATCATCCTATGTGCCTCTCTCTTCTTAAAATGCATATTCATCATAGCCACTTCATCCAACTCACTCCAAACTTTTTCTTTCTCATCCATCTCACACCTAGCTTGCAGAGCACTAAGAACATTCATCATCATACCATCAATTTCCAGCTTCATAAACATCACTCTGACACTCTTTTCACCTCCAACTCACTCTTGGCATACTGTTCCTTCAGGATATCCTCCACCACATTTCTCCTCCCATCCACACCATGACAAAACAGTTTGAACCTGCCTCTGAAACATCTGGCCTTTCTCCCCTTCCATCTGGTCTCTTGAATGCACAGTATATCACCTTTCCTTCTCTCCATCATATAAGCCAGTTCTCTCCCTATACCAGTCATACTGCCAACATTCAAAGTTCCTACCCTCACTACCACACTCCTAACCTTCCCACTCTTCTTCTCCTTCAGCCAACAGTAGGCCATTTTCTACCAACACTCTGTTGGCTAACAGCACTGGTGGTGGTCATTGTTAACCCGGACCTCAACCAATCTGAGATTGAAATCTGTATTGTTGTCCGCATTTGTCATTTGTCAAATGTTTTCCACCAGATGCTCTTCCTGATGTAACCCTCACCATTTATCCGGGATAGGGGCCGGCACAAAGAAATGCACTGGCTTCTGCATTCCCAGGGGCTGAGTTGTCATTAACCAAAACACATCAGACTCATTTATGATCCACTTTCTGACATCAGTGTCATATATATATATATATATATATATATATATATATATATATATATATATATATATATATATAAATAAATACACACACACACACACACACACACACACATATATATATATATATATATATACATACACAAATAGATATAGATTTACTATTAAAACATCGAAAATTGAAAAAAAAATGTAACTAAAAATCGAAAAATAACATCGAAAATTCATAAAACCGGAGGTTTAGAATGTCGCATATCATGGGTTGTTTGCCATAAATGTCACCCCCCACACCCTTGCTAACTATATCTTCCAACCCTGAGATCACACTACAGTGAAGCCCCCCCCCCCTTGCTAACTATATATTCCAACTCCGAGATCACACTACAGTGAGGAAAGGGATGAATTTCCCTAACCACACTGTACTGCAATCTCTGTACAGTTCTTCGCATTTATATTAGTGAATGCACAGTGCATTCACTAATATAAACATTCGAAGATTGAGAATGCAAACATATGAAACATTCGAACATCTGCAGTTCGAATTTGTCATATGCATGCATTCTCACGTCGACATTTTAATAGTAAACTATATATATATATATATATATATATATATATATATATGTATATAAATATATATATATATATATATATAGATATATATAATTGTACTCCTTCTTTTTTGCAGTTCTTACATGATATGGCAGAAGCTACAAAACTGTACTTCACCTTAAAAATGTGATGCTTCCTCCTTCCTCACATTTGTTGTTTGTGTGGCACAACAATGTGTATTTCAACAGTAAATCTGTGCATCCACTGATGATGATGATGATCTGTTGAAGATGACATGTATTACAACACATGCTCTGATTATAATAGATTTGCAAGGTGCATACATGATTATGATTGGGTCTTCGAACATAAACGGCTTGTTATGTGTTCAAGAGATGGAAGTTAATAAATTTACCTTGAGAATGAAGGTCTAGACGTGAATCTTTGACAAGAACACATACCAACTAGGTATCTATCTGTGAAACCCAAACCCATTTCTTTGTACTACATGAAGCTAAATTTGTTCTTATGTACTACTGAAATTATAGAGAAAAGTGCAGTAGCACAAAGTATTTTTCAGCTTTGAAAGGAGACATCTTATCATAGCAATACAGAGAACATAAGCTACTGTAATATGTTAGTAAAAATAGTACTGCTTATACACAGAAAAGTTACTACAGAAAAAAAGGCTGACAGCATCAAAAGTTGCTAGCTGTTCATTTGCCTGTGTTTTTTTAGACTGAATTAAATTACTATTTAAAGAATTTATATGTGTTTGTATTTCCTGACAGCCTTCTGTGGTGGCTAGGGGCCACTGTTAATGTTCTTCCTCAGGACTATCTCTGCACATTGGTGAAGAGTTCCTAAATAAAGCTTATTAAGCACCTTTCGGTCATCAGATATCAGAAAGGTGCTTAACAAGCCCATCCTTTATGCCATGTTGAAAAATAAACATTGCACTCTATACATATAAAGGTTGCTTTGCATTGAAACTGTAATGATCAGGTCTCATGGCACAACAGTGTATGAGTAGCTTATCTTTTTCCCAATATTGGGGTGTAACCACCATGCCTCATGTACTAACCACCATGCCTCGTGTGCTAACCACCATGCCTCATGTTCTAACCACCATGCCTCATGTTCTAACCACCATGCCTCGTGTACTAACCACCATGCCTCATGTACTAACCACCATGTCGCGTATACTAACCACCATGCCTCATGTACTACCAAGCTATACTTTTTACCTCACATCTATTTATGACACTTCTTATGTTCAGAGGCTTTTGAAATAGATGGTACAAATACAACTTGGCAGTTGATTTTGAGGATTAAGGAGCTGTTAAAAAGCTTATTCCTGCTGTCCAAAGGTACAAAGTTTGATTCCTTCAGCCTAAATGTGTGACTTTGAGAAGGTCAATTAAACAGATACTGGACCTAGTGTGAAAAAGGTCTATGCAGATCAATGATCTACTCCAGATAATAGTTTGAGTCTTACCCTTGTGGGAAATTGGCTAGGCTTAAAATAGCCCAACAGGGCAGCTATATTAATACGTACCTATGAAACCATGAACTGGAAAGCAGTTTATAAACAAACTGATTGTAGCTTCTTATTTCTTTAATTATGTTGCAGGGTATTAATTTAGCTGTCTTTTACCATTTCTGAAATAAGTTATATGCCAGAGGGTTATAGAGGTGCAGAATATTAACCATGGTGTTAAAAAGAAAAATCAGTCAGGATTTTAGTATGTTACAATGCAGGTTGAAAGGTGCATCTTCCATTTGTATTGTATTCATTCTCACTTTACTTTTAATTTGCAGCTAATAATCTAGGGTACAAAAATGTAGCTACAGTACAACTCAAAGAGTAGAAGTTAAGTGGGTATATACTTAAGCTATTAAGAGATAGCTAAATCGTTTCTAGTCCTGTATAGGGTGACTAACATTTGGTTCTATTTTTACTGTAACATTTATTTGTTCATCTACTACAAATGCTTTGCCTTGGAATATCCTAATTTAGTTTACAATATTGGTGTTGCATGTATGTGCTTCATTGCTTGTGTAGATAAGCTGAACTAGAAAGTATGGAGTTTGGTACTGAGGAGTATATAATAAAACATATTTTATTTTATTGGGATTGAAAATCTAATGGAGGCCATATGCCATTTGTTAAAACAGACAACAAATGTAGTTTACCATTTGGTTAGTGCAAGAATGTGTGACTCAACATTTTCCAGTAATACAGTTAGCATGCAAGGCTACAGTTTACTACGAAGGAATAACAAGTGATTTATATGTATGCTGATGAAATTTGACAATAAGAGTAGACCTTTGTCAGATGCCTTTGTTAGCATACAAGACACTATAACAGACATACGTCCATTTTACCTAATATTGTCTGTTACTTAGATAATTCTAGAACAAGCTTAATATTCACAAATTCATAAATTCAATGATTGTACAAGTCAGAGTCATTATGTGGACAGTAATCATTTTAACAGTACCCACCATAACAGAGAAACTCCTTCCCAAAGGAGCAAAACAAGCGAGGTTTGTGATGAATTTAAGGTCAGGTATCAAGGTGTCAAGGCTTGCAGACTTGCTTTAAAGGATGGGGGGTATCACTGCGCTTTATAGTAATGGAAGATTATTCTATAAATGGAGGTAGCCCCAACTAATACATATATCCTTCCAGCTTGTCTGATTTATTTGATAAAGGAGATTCAAGTTCATAGTTTAAGTGGTTGTGTTGGAGTTGCAAGAGAGCCTTGATATACAGGAATTATTGTTAAGACTTCTGACACTGAACCAGTCAGCCTTGATGTGTTCCAGACTGATATTTTCTGAAAGATGTTTTGTAATGTTGCAATGGTCAGAAGATGGACTTTGCCTAAAAGTATGCACTGTGGGAGCAGTAAGTGCTTTGGCCACATTCTGGAATATATTGATCAAGATTACTCACATGCAGTCATCCTAGAATGACATCAGGTTTTTCACCACTTGTTAAAGACAATTCTCTTTATGTTCAGGCATCATTCTGAGTGAGGTAAGATTCCACTCATAACCAGAGTCTTTCCTGTGTTTGACATATGCATAGCATGTTCCAGTTTACCTCCCTGCATGTCACTGTGGATTAAGTACCTTAGTCCATTTACATCCATGTGAGCCACCAGGTAATTTTTAGTTAAATGTTTCTGCTTAAGTGACTGTAGCTCCCTTGCAACATCACCAGTCCTGACACCAAAAAGGTAGCTGTTATTCTGTCTTTGCCAGGTCTAATGAGTGTAGAGTCTGTGTACCTGATAATGGAGTCACCAATTTCTAGGAAAGTTTTACTTGTATTTGCAGACTTAGTGGCAGGGGAGCGTTTTTACTTTGTTGCCTGGTAACTCAGAAAGTTATACAAGTAGAGTAGAGTTGTGTTACTGGATTGCTGCTGAGCCTCTTTAGTCCTGTTTACTTGAGATTTGGAGGGTCATATTGTACAATCACAAGTAATGTGCATAAGTGAGGATGGAGCCAGAAACCAGAACTTGCATTAAAGAAATATCAATTTGTTTAAAATAAAAACTGAAACGTGAGTGCAGTTGGCCCACACACTTCCAGGACTTCATCAAAACACATACATAACAACTCAACTTACTTTTATAAACTCATTAACATAATTTCCAGAAAACACTTGTAAATCCTTAAAGGTATACTGCGCCTTTCTAGTTTCATAGGTTTGTGATGCACTGAACCTCAACAGTTGTGTGCATAAGATGCAATACCAAACTTTAAAAAGTCAACTCATCACTTGTTTAAGAGTACCTTCATTTTTAAAAATGTATATAGTACAATATATTAATTACTAATGAATAACAAATCTTAATGTTGAAAGCTTCCATTATCTTAACAGTAAAATACTAATTAATTCAAACAATAAAATCCAAAATATTATCATTATTATTTTTATTATTATGTTTATATTTAATTTAATTTTATTTTATTAAATATGTTTAGCCCTAGAACATGCAATGGTCTCACTCTTTGCATTTAAAAAAAAATAAGGTTTGGTAAACTTTGCTGACCTTAAGCAAAGTACAGGTTTAACAGACACACATTCATTCAACCCAGGGTAGCCACTGGAGTTCAACCTGACTTGCCAGAGAAGCTCTCTGTATTCCAATTTGGTCTCCCATGCATATCCCTTTGGGTTCTTAGGCACCTTTTCAAGTATAGCAAAACAATGCTTAATTAGTACAATGTTTGTATATGTTTTTTCTTAATTATATCATAATTATGCTTATAGATTCTCTTTTTTTGCAGTTGTTCTGTTTTGACCACATAAAAACCCAGGTATCCTGAACATATTGCCACATTGAGAACCCCTGGTGTTAGTCAGTTGCCTTTATGTAATATAAGGGTTATGACCAGATTGTTTTCAAGAGTTAATTTTTTAACTTCAAATATATATATGGGTATTGCTTAAATAAAACACACTTGTTAGTGCCCTTCTTTTATCCTTGATTAACAAAATCTGGTTCTATATTTATGTTCTGTTCTGTTCAAGCAATCACTTAACATTACTTGCTATCTTAGAAATGAAATATGTGTTTCACCCTCTGTATTGAACACTAAGTTGTTGCCTTTCATAATAATGCATTTCTCTAAAAAGTTTTTAATATCCCCTTTGTGTCACTCAGTTTATTTATTTTATTTATTTAAGATGTGTTTACTTTGAAAGTCCAACTGGGACAAAGCCCATTTTCAGCAGAGGCCTGGGGAGAAACGCTACAGACGCATGTCTTTGGAATGACGTGGAGTTGTTTACCCTTATCTGTGTCACTACTTAGCCCAACATTGAAAAGGGGTTTATATCTATCACACCATTTTTTCCATAACTTCATTAGTGACTTTTTCTCAAAAATCAATTGGGTAGCCCCTCTCATAAACACGTCCTTCAATTTTTTAATTTCTGTTACCAAACAATCAAATGTTGAGGTTGTTAAAGCCACCCTGATAATCTGTCCTTTAACTAAACTTTGCATGCAATTGAAAGGATGTGAACTAGAGTAATGTCAGTATGCATTACTAAATGTTTAATTTCTTATTTATAATGGAAGTAAAACTAATTTCTGAGTATGTAACAGTGGTGCCACGATAGTTAACAGCATTTCTGTTAAAGGTGAACATAAACTTCAGGAACTTGGTTGTACTATTTAAATATCCAATAAGTTCATGTACAAATGTTTCTGGGCCATGACATTAAATAAAAATATCATCTAGAAAAGTGCAAATACATTCTGCAATACTTGTAAAAGTCAGAATTAAATATGAATGCTTTTTTTTTCCCCAAGCATGTAGTGCCGATTTGTACTGGGAAACATGCAGCCTCCATCACTACATCCTAATTATGTCTAAATATCTTGCCTTCAAAATATATAAAGTTGTTGTCTGATACAATAGAAATACAATCTGTAATCAAGTTGATTTCAATTGTTTTGAGGCAGCCGCAAATCAACAGACTAACGCTAATTAGTGTCCATCCAGCTTCCTTTGGTATACAAGTGATAAAACTATTACACCAATTGTCAGAAAACCTAGGTTCCTGTCCAATAATTATTTTTTAACATCCCCGAGAAATCCTAGGAATCTTTTAACATTTGTGTTTGTTTACCAATAATAAGCGTCAGAACATGATCTGTATATACAGCCAATGGATAGGCCTTGGATCACTGTGTTGCAACAATTGTTTGGGGGGAAGGGTTAAAATGCTCCTGTCTGTTTTTCGAATCCCAAAAATTGTAGGATTCACAGTACGGGAGTTCTTGAAAAAGTTCTAAATGGAAAGGGAGATCCTTTTTTCCAACAAAAATTCTTCAAGCTTTAAACTTATTTTTCTATGTCCTATGTCTACCTCATTGCTTGAAATGAGTGTATAGGTTTCAACATCATGCAGAATGCCTAATGTAGCATTAGAATAGTTATGAAAAATCACCATGCCTCCCCTGCTGTCGAGTTTCATATTACTTATTCTCCTGTCAAACATTAGGGAATTTAAAATTTCTCTCTCTTTATTTTTGAGATTGGACTTGAAATATTTTTTCTTTGTTTTTGATAACTTGCATATATCCTCTTCAAATGCCTTCTTAAAAGCTTGAATAATGGGGTACAAAGCTGGATTAAATATGCTCCTACAAATATCACCATTTCCTACATGATTTGTACAAGAAGTATTGCTAGGCTCAGTAAAATGCACTGCTAGATTTTATTTCCTTCGGAATAATCTAGGGAATACATCATATCAAATTGTTTCCTTGGGATGAAATTAAAGCCTCTTTTGAAAAAGTAAAATGTAAAAATGAATTAAGGTTTTACACTTTAAAACCATTGTGTGATATTACCAATCCACCATATTCAGGAGTGACACTCCCCCCCCCCCCCCCGAGTCTCTTGCAGGTTCCTTGATTCAGGCATTAGTTGAGGTTGTTGTGTTGGTTGTAACCATTCACAAATTCCATAATTCTCTTGTCTGGTACCTGTATCCTTTAGGAGCTCTGAGAAACTCTCCAGTCTTTCTGATCTCCTGGGGGGGGGGGGGGGGCTCCATATTATTAATTTCATAATGAATTCTTCCTTCTTCACTAAAGTCATCTAAACTAATCTAAATCTTTCATATTGTTGCAATTTTTGGTGTTTGTTTCATTCATAGTATTATGGTATACAAAATCAGACACTATCCCTATATGAAAGTTCTTCTGAAGTGGTTTGATAGGGTAAACTAGTTTGATATCATATTGTTTCAAATAATTATCAATTTTCTTTAATTTATTTTTGTTTCCATCAAAATCATTTTACAGCTCAATGTTATTGGAAATAATTGTGTAGGAAGGGCAATTAATTGAGTTTGTTCACCTCCTGTCATAGAACAATCCTTACTGGTACTGGGTACATCCACATTGTCTTGTGTTTGAATAAATACATCACTTTCATTTTGCTGCTCCATCTGGGGTCTATTACCAGCTGGCAAATTAGCTAATAACCAAAATCAAACAGCAATAGCCAACACGACAGTGAGTAATATGAAACACACGGGGGGAGGCATGGTGATTTTTGATGCTCTTAACTATTCTAGTGCTATTGTAAACTTTCTACATGATAGTGAAACCTATACACAGGTTTCAATGAATGAGGTACACATCGCTCTTACACCCCTCCCCCCACATACACACACGCATGCATGCACTACTTTCCACAGACTTATCCCTTTCCTGTCTGATCTCCTGTGGAGCCTCCTAAGTCCAATCCTCATAATAAGTGAAGTGCCATTAAGGCACGTGTAGAGTATAGCCTGGTGACTAGTGTGAGTGTGTGTGTGTGTGTGTGTGTGTGTGTGTGTGTGTGTGTGTGTGTGTGTGTGTGTGTGTGTGTGCTCACATGTCCCCACCACTGATCTACATAATAGATTATGTGCCAGTATGTCACTGACATGGCGGTTGGTGTGCCCCCCCCCACTCCTTATCACAGTAACATTTTGTGTGCCATTATGACACTGCTGTGATGACTAGTGTGTCCTCAAACCTCAATCCCTGTACTCATGCCAGTGCCATCATGGCATGTAACTACATTGCATCTCTGGTATCTAGTAATTCCTTCTATCCCTGGTCCCCATACTGGTGCTCATGCCATTGAGGTACTTGACTAACATGATATCCCTGGTGCCTGGTCCAGCCCCCCCACATCTGCATTTTGATGCCAGTGCCATTATGGCACTTAACTACAATGTGTCCTAGTTGTTTAGTGATTGCCCCTAGCCCCCGAACCTTGTACTGATGCAAGTGTCGTTGAGGCACTTCTAACATGCATCCCCTGATCTTCCGTACTAATGCAAGTGCCATTATGTTATTGAAGTCAAATGTATCCCTGGTGTCTAGTAATCCCCTCCACCCTCCCCCACCAATTTGTATTGTGATGCCAATGCTATTAAGGCACTTAGCAAAATGGTATCCTGGTGTCTAGTGATACCCACCCCATCTCTGTACTGAAGTCATTAAGGCAATTAACTAATGTGTCCGTGATGTCTAGTAATTTCCTTTATCCTATGATAACTAAACTGATGCCAGTGCCATTAAGACACTCAACTACAATGTATCCTTTGTGTCTACTTTCTTCTCACCCTTGATCTCCATACCACAGTCAAGTGTAGGTTAGAGTGTGTGTTTTACCTTTAAGAAACTTTCCAGTCAGTGGGCATGTGCATATAAGTACAGAACATGTGCAGGCAGCAGTGCCATTTTGAGCTGGAGTGTAAGCATGTATGAGTGAAGCAGTCAGACAGTTTATTAGTTTGTTTAAGTTTATGTTTCCAATCCTCCATCCTGATGTGTTTGTATGCAGTAAACTACTTAAATGAACACCCAAGCCTCTTTGTCTTAATGAACTACACAAAACGAGTGACAGTAAGTAGCTGAACATGGCCAAAAGGCTGTGTTCACTACTATAATAAGGTGGGCTGGCTGTGCTAATCTACATAGGATCATAAGATCATAGGAAGCTACTAGGCTATTGGCCCTGAGGCCCTTACAAGCCTAGCCAAGAATTTAGCCCATGTTACAACAAGTTAGCACCCTATGGCACTGTCCAGCAGGGACATAGGTGGAATCTCAGGGATGTATTTTCTGTTCCTCATCCAGTTATCTATGTTGCACTTAAAAAGGTTTAATGAGGTACTCTGCTTTACATGGAGAGGGAGTCTATTCCGCAAAGGGGGGAATCTCTGGGACACAAATCTGTCCCGCCAACAAGTCCTATTGATGTCACAGACCAGGATGAGGTCTCACGTGTGGGGTTACTCGAGTGTAGCTTGACTTGTGGATATGCCGCAGTTCCATAAAGGTGAGATCTGAGATTGCTTTGTATGCCAGACAGAGGTCATCTCTGAGAAGTCTGTAGGAGACTGAGTAGAGAGACAGGGTTTTTAGCCTATCTGTGTAGGGTAGATGCTTGAGACCCTGGATTCTCTGGGTGACGAATCTCTGTGGTCTCTCCAGCTGCTGCATGTGCTTTGTGATGTGCATGCCGAAAGGGGCATTGTATTCAATAATTGGTCTTATAAGGAAAGAATACAGGGATGTTATGACCACCTTGTCCCTGGATGAGATACCCTTACTAATGAGCTGGACCATGTAGAAAGTTTTCCATATAACAGAGACAATATAGTGGTCAAAAGTCAGTTTGCTATCAACCTGGGTTCCCAAGTCCCTTATGACTGATTGCGAGCTTAGTACCTTATTATCAATGTGATAATTTGTAGGAATGTCATTCTCCCCAAAAGGGATGATGATGTATTGATGTATTTTTTGGCATTCAGTCTGAGGCCATGTTTCCTGCACCAGTCTTTTATTTGGGTGAGACCCTCTTGGAGGATGTCCACATCACTAGGGGAATTGATAACAGCACCCAGCTTGCAGTCATCAGCAAACTTAGTCAGCCATTGCCCACTAGATTTGACCTGCTCCTCTGAGAAGTGTATCCCAAATAGCAGAGGCTCCAAGACCAATCCCTGGGGTACACTGCTTGTTACGGATCTACTACTTGAGGTGGCTTCCCCTATTTTGACTAAGTGGGTTCTATCAGTAAGCCAGTTTGCTACCCATCTGGTAACATATGGATTGATGCCTAGTTGAGAGAGTTTATCTATTATACCTGAGTGCGGAACAGTATCGAAGGCCTTGGCCAGGTCAAGGTAGGCAGTGTGCACCATCTTACCCTCATCTATGGCCTTGGTGACTGTCTCAAAGACGTCAACCAAATTTAACAGGCATTACCTCCCCTTGACAAAACCAAACTATGTGGGATCAAGTGTCTGGACGTTGCCAATTTCCTTGTTAATGAGGCCCATGATAATCCACTCCATGGCCTTGCAGATCAGGCTAGTTAGGCTGATGGGTCTATAATTTCCTGGATCGGTGGACGCTCCACCTTTGTGCAAAGGGATGACAGTAGCTATCCTCCACTCGACTGGAATGAAGCCAGTACTCAGGCTTTGGTTGAATAGGGTGCCTAATGGTGCTGCAAGTTCCTGCCTGAGTTCATGTAGGATGCAGCGTGGGATGTTATCAGGTCCCATGCAGGCTGTAATTTTTGCCTTTGAGAGGGTAGTGATGACTTGCACCCTAGAAATAAGGGGAGAGGGGCAGGTACTGGGGATGTCCTGTTTTACTGGTGAGGGGACAGAGGAGTGAAGTTTTCACTGAACCTGTCTTCCAGCAAGTTGGCTATATATACAGGGTTTCTGTATGTGGTGTCCTTGACCACCAGTTCTGAGCAGATCTGGGTGCTTCCCTTGAGATTGCAGACATATGTGAAGAAAGCCTTATGATTATCCTTAGTGAATGTCGCCAGTTGGGACTTGAAATTTGCTTTGGAGGATTTCACTAGTGCACTTATTTGCTTGTTCAGGCTAAGGAGAGTTTGCTTCCAATTAGGCACCTGCTTCTTCTTGGTCCTGGACAGCATTTTTTTTCCTTTTATTATAGAGTTTATTTATTGTAGGTGTCCACCAGACATGTTTACTCTTCCTTAAGGAGGAGGATTTTGTCCTGTCTGGTATTCCTGATTCCATGCAATTATATAAATGCTCATACAGTACTTTGGTGTAAGTTTGGCCATATGTACCAGTTTCTGTGGAGGGGGCTGTGAAACTGTTTATACCTTCCCTCAGGAGGTTGTAATCAGCTTTGGAGCAGTTTTTTTGTTTGATGCAAGTTAGGGAGGTCGGGGGAGATGGTGACTTTGAAAGTGACTTCTTTGTGGTCAGATCTTACCAGGGATGATGACACTGTAGGGATGCTGCAGTGGTTACTAATGTTGGTTAATACCAAGTCCAAGATATTTTCACCTCTTGCGGGGGTGTCAATCAACTGGTCCAAGGCATTTGCATTAATGAAATCAAGGACTCTCTGTGCATTTATGTTTTGGTAATGAATATTTCTTTCAATCTATGGTTGGATAGTTAAAGTCACCTGGAATCAGGGTAAAGGGTTGAATCTTGATATATTTGAAGAGGTCCAGATAGGTGGAGTGGGCATCTTGAGTCTGAGTTAGAGGCCTGCAGCTGGCTATGATTTGAATAGGGGTCTTGTCAACTGCACCTGGAGTATTTCCTGAGCATCATACTGTCTGACCAGCTTAGAGGTGTGTATGTCTTTTATATATATTGCGACTCCACCTCCTTTTGTTTTGCTGCCCACGGCTTGGGGTCTGAATGAATAATAGGATGAATAACCTGGTATGGCTGGAATGCTCTCCACAGCTTTGAACCAGGTTTCTATGACTGCAGAAATGTCAGCTTCTTCCAGGGTTAAGAATGCTTGCAATGAGTGTAGTTTCATGTTTAGACTCCTAGTGTTTAGCAGCAAGACCTTTAATTTACATTTTGATAAAATTTTCATGTTGGTAGTTTTGAACTCATGGCATTGCCTAAAAAAGGCATTATGGGGGAGGCAAGAGCCTTTGCCAGTATAGTGAAGCCCAAGGGAGACAGGTGCAGGCCATCTCTGGCAAAGCATTGTGGCTCGTCAATCCTGTCATTCCAGGCTGTCAGGTACTGCATCCCCTTTGAATGACACCAGGAACTAAGCCAGTTGTTAAGGTCAATCATTTTCTATTTGTATTGAGGCATCATTCTGGGTGACAGTAGAATGCTGCTTAAGGCTAGGGACATACCTGCCTGAGACACATACTCAGTGAGCTCGATCATGTCTCTCTTCATATAGCCCAGGGATGTATGTCTCAAGTCATTCTCTCCAGCATGGACTATGACAGAATCATAACAGTACCTGTTGAGAGACTTGAGTGCATTGGTGATATGGTGGATTCTGGTACCCGACAAACAGCTAAACATGAATTTCTCCTTATTCAGCTTCATGAGGGGCACATCTGTGTGTCTCACTTTGGAGTCTCCTATGACTAATATGTTGGGTTTATGTTTAGGCCTTAGTGGCTGTGAGACACAGGTGTGTGGACTATGTGTGGTGTGGTAGGTAGTGGAGTTTGCATGCGTTTATGCCTGAG
The DNA here is from genome assembly GCF_019279795.1 of Protopterus annectens. NCBI lineage: Eukaryota > Metazoa > Chordata > Ceratodontiformes > Protopteridae > Protopterus > Protopterus annectens. The sequence continues at coordinate 280,396,563 of NC_056725.1, forward strand.
AGGTCTCTTTTGTTTGGGTAAGCTTTTGTTGAGGACCTCCACATATGTGGGAGTGTGCTGTGTACGTGTGGGTGGTGTTTGCAATGTGGTGTTCATGTTGCCAACCTTCTCAGTGCCAGATATATTGGCTTGTAAGGGAGAGAACAATGACACTAGGTGCTTGATGTAATTGTATCTCTCACAAATTCTCTTCCTAGGTGGTAGTAGATGAAGGCTGTCAGTGTACATGAGGCAGTTGCTACACTGTCTCAGGATGCCCATATCGACCAGACTGGCAGGAGAAAATGTAGAAAATTGTCCATCCATATCGAAGTGAAATCACTCGACATGTCGAAGTCTTCCTAGACATGGTTCTGGTAGGGGAAGCACATGGCTAATTAGTATATGCCTCTGCAATGGAAAGTCTCATTAGCACTCAGCACGGCCATGGAGGCACCCCATACATTGCTGTACTTTTTCATGCTAGAGCACCATGTCGAACCATGTTAGGGCAGTTGCTGAATACCAAAAAGGTATGCACATTGCAGTGCCTTACTGAATTCCCTGTTTGATGTTTTTTGGACTTGTAACAGGTTAAATCCTATCAGAAATGGTCAGATCAACTAGATGTGTGGCAAAAAAAAAAAAAAGGGTAACAAAATGTACCACAAAACAGCCCAGTCAAATAGAGCATCTGGTCCTGCTATGTTGCTCAGTTTAAATGGTGCACTCAGCCAACCAGAAAAAAATAAATAAATAAAACAGAAACAAACTGTAAGCTAAGTCTAGAACAATCAGAATGACCATAACATTAGTAATTTTTTAATATCTATTATTCCGTTATGTTTTGTCAGAGTATTCATGATGGCCCCCATTTAGCTATATTTAAACTGTGTATTGGGTTTACATAATTTGTTTTATGTTTATGCAAGCAGTAATGCCCAACAGGGAATGAGTTAGTGTGTAAATAATGCCCACCCAATGGTTTTATGAGAGCCGATGCCACAATCCTGGGAAGGGCGTTATTTACACAGTAACACATACCCTGGAGGCAATTATTACACTTATGGTCTTGTTACCTTTCTGATCTTATGTAAGGACTGATAAGAATGTGTTATTTCTTTAACTGTGTATCATTTGAAAGGTTTTAATGTGGATGTCTGGGCTTCTGTTCCCCAAATCTGTCAACAGTGACTCCTCAGGTGAGTAACATGCATAGCAAAATTTGTACTAATCTGATCACAAATTGTCATCCTCATACTGAAAATAGCTTCCAATTCTGTTCCATTGGTTGGCATACTTAGCTTGCATTTAGGCTGATTCCTCAGCCATATACACTCACGCCACTTAACATATATTACAGGAATTGATCTCTTCTGCTCATTTTATCAAATATATGAAGCAAATTGTCTGTTGGTAGATCAGTGGCATCAGCCAGTATTATTTTGTCAACTGCAGACTACATGTGGCGTCTGTTTATGTTGTTGTACTGCTATTAATGAGATTCATCATGGGGTTCAGTTGAGAAGCCCTGTGCCACCAAGACCTTTGGATGACATTCCTATTGATCAGCTGTACTACTTGATACTGCTGTCACTTCCAGGCGTAGATGGAGACTTTATGGGTTTGACATATCTCTGTTTTTTCCCAGTCCTGGCTTAATATTTCTTCTTCTTGTTATCATGAAATCTATCAATTCCCTTCATTTAAGATTTTCTGGGTACTTTTTTCAATATATAAATATTTTTGAATGTGGGAAAAATAGTTGCAGCAGCAATCATCCCTGATCAGTGTTGGAGTTGTCAGTGTCTTTACTTGACCAGACTAGCCAAAAGACAAAACACAGAACCAATGTTGACCAAGAGGTACTTTATTATATGTAATGTATGCTCAGCATTGGTTTGATGATTTTTCTCTTGGTTATTTTGCTGCAGTTTAGAATACCTTGCATTTGTCCATGGAGTTGATTTTACTCCTTTTATTTACATTATTAGTTTGAAGGATTACTTACATTCCCAGCTACCCACTAATACAAGTGGTGTAAAAAGAAAAAGGAAAAACGTACAATTCAGATATTCACTGAGAGGTTCGCAGATTAATGTTGAGTTTACAAAAGAAACACGTGTTATTGCAAATTATGAAAACTTTTTTTAATGAGTTTTATGAAGAAGGAACTCTTTTCTTACTTTGCTGAATGGAGTTAAGGCAAATATGGTACAGATTTTTCACTTGACAATACATGTAATTGATCAGGAGAAGTAGGTAGTACAGTCAAAATAAGGAAATTTATTTATTTAAGTCAAGTTGTCTATTTGTGGTGCTATTTACTTTAAGTTTTATGTAAGGGCCTAAGTCAGTCTTTTCCCTCCTATAAAAGCAAACATGAATTGGCGATATTTAAAAAGAGTTATTATTCCATAGTTTTGGCAAGACATTAAAATATAACTCTTAGTACAAAGTTAGGCATATCTAATGCTAAATTATTCAAATGTCATAAAGATGCAGGCACACATCAAGGTTTATGGGGGGGGGGGTTAACATTTTTGATCTTTGCAAAATTTTCCTTGATTGCTTGCTCAGTCTTTAATAAAATACTTTCTAATTTCAGATACCTACTTAGTAAAAGATCACATAGTTAGAATAGACTCTATAAAGAATAGCTGACCACTTCTGAGATTTTCCTTAAAGTTTCCTGTCTTACTTTTAAAGATGTGGAGACAGTTTGGAGAATGTCAACTTTTGTTGCACAGCAAGGGAATCTTAAATAGCTTTTACTTCACAAAATCTTAATACTTAATTTTGAATTATTGCTAGTGCTTCACATACGAATCTAGAATCTTATTGGCTAGCTCTCAAGCTTGTCTTAAAGGGAGCATGTTGATATCTTGTTATAATTACAGCTAACAAGAACAGTGAAATGAAACTACAATGCCATTTCATAAAATAGAAAAGAAGCTTGAGCAAGATTTGTCTCTCCACAGTCAAAAGGCTGTAGGTGAACTGCTTGGGAAATATTAGGTCTTTCAAGGCTTCACCATAAATCTGTTTTACTTAAATTTCTCAAATTTCGAGCCTCATAGAGCTATTTTGGGCAATTTCCTAGTACGATCTTTGCAGAGGTAGATACATACTTTTCTTTTAAGAAACTTCTTTATCAAATTATCACTTTTGACATATATAAATATATATATATATATATATATATATATATATGAAAACAAACCATGTTGACATAATCTTAGTTGCAAGTATTTTACATTACACACCATACTGATATAATTTTATTTGCAAAATTGTATATCACTTATAATCTGCCCAGTCATTGTCAGTCAAACATTACATAGCACATTCAGATCTTGCCTTATTTTAAACCTCATTCCTTCACTGCATGTATTATTCCCACAATCCCCATTTTTCCTTTGTAATTAGCATCTACCCTTTTCTAAAGATTCCAGTTCCAGTCATTTTATCTTTGTTACTATATTCACTACTTCTTGTACAGTTGGTTTAGACTTAGATTTCTATTTTCTAGTAATTGATTTTTTTGGCCACCACCCTAATTAGACTCAGCCAGGTCTTACTATGTCTAGACAATTCTGATTCTGTATCATAGCTCAGAAAAATTATTTCTTTAGTTACACCAATTTCCTCACTCAGTATCTTTGATAATAGTCTGCAGGGAATATATAAAGTCTGCCACCTCATTACACTCCCAGAAAAAAAAAAAAAAAAAAAAAAAAAAAAAACAGCTCTTTCTTCCCCTTCATACCTACAACATTTGCTGTCTACCAGAGGAAAAATTCTCTGGGTATAAAAATATATTTGTAAACATTCCAAAGCAAAAAGTCGAAATCTTCTGGATTATTTTGCATATTCAAACGTATAGCCCTCATTCTTTCTTTGTGAATTGCTCATCCAAACTTTCTTCCCAATCCTGTCTAACCTCCTCTGATTGATTTTTATAGTTATCATGCAATAGTTCATAGGTCCATAGTTTATATTCTGTACTAATTATTACATTTTTAACAACAGCTTCTGTTCTGAATTCTACTAAAAGCTCTACAAGTACTGGTCTTTTATTTATGATCCCCATATTCATTTCTCTTTGCCTATACTGTGATATCAATCCTTAATAGGGAAGGTAATCTCTAACCTGCAGTCCAAATAAATTCTTGGCCTCTCCCCATTCTATTATCTTTTCCTCTCTAGTTATTTGCTCCTAATGCCTTGGGTCCTTTGCCAGTTTTCTCCAGTAAATTCCAGCCTCTTCTTACTTATTGCCTGTATCCCTAATTGCACTTTCCCCCATCAGCAGAATCTCCTTTTTCCATCCCCCATTGGTGTAGTTCTTAGAATACTATCTGCTACTTTATGAATGTAGTATAATATTCTGTATGATTATCAGTATTATCTTTAAAGGTCTGCATACAAAATCCTGTTCTGTTCTTATTTTCTGAGCTTCCCTCCATTTCATCTTCATGCCTTTCCACTTTGAATTATACGTTTCTGTTTGTGCAGTGTATAGGAGCCTTAATAGCTGTGAAATACCCCTTCAGATTGAGTAATGCTAGTCCACCTTATTCTGTTGGAAGAATCAGTTTATCCCATTTGACTCTTGCCATCTCCCTTTCCTGCAGCTCTTTATTAATTGCTATCCATAACTTCTCCTCTGGTTAATAAAACTATGCTATGTATGCTATGTATGTATAAGATTAGAGCGACTAAAACATTTTAACTGCTTGCATCTTACTACATATCCATATAACAAAGCTTCCAGTTTCTCAGTTTTTGTTTAATCTCATTCCACATATCCTTAGCCGCCACATTGGAATCCTTATTAATCCATATTCCTAAGTACATTTTATCATGTCCCCATAAATATGGATATTGCTGAACCAATTTGTGTGTGGGAGCACAGTTTATTTACCCCTATTGCCTTTGTTTTAGTTTCATTAATTTCATATCCCAAAAAGATTTGAAACTGTCTTAAAATGTTCCACAACACTGTATGTCCTTCTTTGGTTTTATCAGGTATAAAATCATAGATTCTGCAAATAGAACTAGCTTTTCTTGACTACCATACCAAGTATATCCTTGAATTTCTAAGTTCCTCATTTTCTTTGCCACTTGCTCTAAATATAATGCAGATAACACAGGGGGAAGAGGACACCCCTTCCTGGTTCCTTTGCTCAAGCAGAAATTATCAGAGGAACAGACCCGCTTTAATTTTCCCCTCTGATCCCGCAAATATCCTCATAGTCAACCTTATAATTTTATCAGGGAATGCAAATGCATCCATTGCTGCCCATAAAGTCGTAGCTTACTCTGTTAAATGCTTTCCCTGCATCACGACCCACCAGCAAGAGTGGTATTTTCTTGCATTCTCTTTCCCTGCGAATCATCAATGTTCTGTTAATGTTGTTAAATGTTTGCCTCCCCTCCATAAAACCACATTGATCCATATCTATCAATTTTGGTATCTCTTTTGCCATTCTTTTAACCATTATGGACATAAACCCATTATAGTTATGGTTTTGTATTAAAATAGGCCTGTATGAGGCTGGATCTGATGGATCTTTACCCTCTTTATGTATTACAGCTATTATCGCTTTCTTCCAGGATGTTGATAGTTCGCCTCCTCTTAAAATACTGTTAAACAAAATCTTCAAATCTTTATCATTTTTTCCTCTCCTAGCTTCCAAGCTTCCACAGGAATGCAATCTAATCCTGGGAAATTTCATGTAGATTGGTTATACATTACGATTCTTAAATCATCTCCTCCTATCATGTTAGCAATTGAGACTCATCTACCTCTAACCTTGGTATATTTAATTCTTTCATAAACATTTCCATTTGAGCCTTTTTTGATTTCCATATTTCTCTGCTATATACAGATTTTCATAAAATTTTCAAAATATTTCTAATACTTCTACAGGACCTATTGTTATCTTCCTTATTGTTGTCCTAAAAGTTTTTGTGCTATAGAGTTATTATAAAAAACAGTTGCTTAACAGCAATCTTTCTAAACTCATGCATATTATCGAGGTAATCCCTTTATTTCTGTTTAGTATTCTGCAGTTGTTCCTCTTTTTGTTCTGTGAGATTCCCCGTAGTTTGCAATACTTTAACATTTGTCAGTACCTCTAAATAATTCTTGTTACTTCTTAACCATATCTCCCTTTCTTTTATTCCCACCCTATTTTTAAATTCCACTTTAATTCTATCCCACTCCTTAGCTATATTTTTCTGAAGAAATTTCTATCTTCCCTAATAGCTCTTAAAGCGTCTTTATTAATTTCATGAAAAACGAACAACTGCCGAAAATCTCTTCAGCAAACAGTAGAATTTTTTCCATGGTTCACAAACACTTGTCCATCACCTAAAGTTTGCCTTTTTTTCCCAGTGTGATCTTAGAATTGTTAAATCTAGTTAGGGGGGTGTGGGGGGGTGAGGCTCCCCACTTGGGTGGATTTGATTTAGTCCGTTGTGTGTTTAGGATGGTTGGTGGGCAAGTGTTTGTGAACTATGGAAAAACTTCTGCAGTTTGCTGAAGTAATTTTTGGCAGTTGTTTGCGGAAGATGTATTCGATGAATGCTCCTTTCACGGAATTAATATAGACCCCGCCTGAATAATTTCCACTACCCATTTCTTAAACTCCTCTCTTTTCAGCAGATAGGTGAGAAAGTGCCAGTCTGTCACTTTTAATTCATTGCCCTGTGTTATTATTTTAGTGATTATTAGCACAGGATGTGAAACAGTTATTGGGTGCATATCAGGAGCTTCAAAGGTAGATTCATACTTTTATGTTCACTATGCTAGAGTGCATAGCAATCTACAGATTAGTTTAATTGGTAAATAACCTGAAATCTGAGACTGTTGAAAAGAAGTTGCTAATTTCTTTAACCTAACTGGCTCAACTGAAGAAGTTATTTCCACTTTTAAACATCACAATTCCAGAAAAGCCGCACTGTTGAATAGCCTAAGCTATCATTTCTATGAGATGTTTGGTAATCGGCTTGTTCAATGCCTGTCCTACTTTTTAGTTATTCTTGATTTGGCTGTTCTTGTCACTCTTCCGACAAGTGAAAAGACAGCTCCTAATAACACCATTTCAACTTGTTTCCCTCAGAAATATGGAACCCCAAAACTTGCTAAAATCTTAGCTAATATATAGAAAAAAATTTGGAAAATGTTGCTGATTTATGAATAAATTGGTTTTATTCCGTGCTGTAATTCCTCTGACAAAGTTTGAACAGCTCTTTATATTTTTCACCTATTTCAAAACAAATACATGGCCCCTAAATTTTAGTTATCTCTTAATGTTGAAAAACGTCTCAACCTTATAAATTCTGTCATTCTTTTTACTACTATTGAAACTGTGGACTTCCCAATGATTTTCACTAACTGAGTAAAAGACCTCTGCTTCAAACTAAATGAGGTAGCACTTTTGGAGGTTTGCTTAGCATTTATTTTGCTTTGTTCTAATACCAGAGAAGGACACCCTCTAACCTACTTTTTCTTTAAGTTATGGTGATTTTGAGGATGCACCTGCATACCCACTGGGATCAGTAACAAAGGAAAGGATTGCTAAGAAGAAGTCAGAACATGAGGTGCAGGCCCCCAGACTTTATTAACCTATACTCAACAATATTAACTCTTGATGTAAGCTTAACATGGATTTAAGTTCAATTAAAAAAAATTTTAGTGGAAAGTACCTTACAGAGACAAACATAAAATCCTTTACAAATTATAACTGACACTATACTAAAAATGTAAGAATTGCACAGAGTTAGAAGAAGAGTATCTCAGTCAGTCTATGGCTTAGTAATATTACTATCTATTCTTCCAGGTAGCCCTTACACAATATGTTGGAATAATGATCCCAAGATATAGATGGTATATGTGCAGTATGATGATTAATGATGATGTAATCACCAGCATAGTTGATTGTGGCTAGTATACATATGTTTCAGATATTTTACTGGATATCTGTTCAATATAAAATAGACATTCCCTTTTGAAAAGGCTTGACTTTGTTCCAAAGCAGCTGCCAGATAACTGCCCATGCCAATATGTTATCAGACATTATAGCTTGTCCTTTAAAAAACAACTAATAGTTAATCACATTAAAAAGCAATGAGAATAGCTCAAAGCAGTTTTCACGTATGGTTGAGTTAAAAAAAAACAATATTAGTTACAGTAGTAAAGATGAAGGTGTTTATGGGTAAAATAAGATGTTTCGCCTTGATGCTGGCTTGATGACTGTGACTACTTCCTCAGGAACAATACTGATGTATCACTGGTGAATAAAACTGTCATGAAAGGAGATACTGCCAGCCCAGCTATCTGGACTTTTATAAATAATTATATGTCATTTGTGAATATCAACATGGTTCATATAAGATACTTGTGTCACAAATGCATTAAAACTGTATGTCAGGTGTATATCAAACTGCTGGTACAGAAGCATGTGTTGAAAAGGTCTTTGCAAAATTCTTAAAATGTAACCACATGTCCTACTGGAATAAAACAGAAATGTACCTGCACTATTGTAACTCTTTAGCTGTATATATTTTAACAATGGAAACTGGAATACAGAATGTTAACTTCAGAAACACAGCTGTAATTAAATTACTGTGTGACAGCAAGAGGTGTCTATACTAGGGAGCTTTCTGTGTTGTCTAGAAAGAGAAATATTTACTAGGCTTGAGATGTGGCAGTGTTTTATTGTTTTATGACTTCCAACAGCTGCACAGATCCGAGGAAAAGCCCTTGTCTATGTATCCCCTTTCAGTAATGGGGGAGTGGGGGGTTGCCTGGGATTAGAGTCAGATGACAAGAAATGATGTAATTCTGCAAGCTATTCCAGCAGTAATATTTAAGATGTTAATTTAAGAACTCTCTGAGAGAGCATTCTGTATTCTGTCTTGGATCTGTCAAGATCCATTCACCATACATGTGACTTGCTGCTCTTATTAAGTAAGTGTACTAGGGTATAGTAATTCTCTTAGATATAGTCAGGACTATAGCAAAGCTTAGCTTAAATATTTTCTTTATTTATTTGAGACTGTCCTGCAATGTTGTCTTACATATTTCATGTGATTTTGAACTCTGCATTCACTGTAAATATATATTGAGTATTTTCTTGTTCTTTTAATATTTATTATTAAATATATTTAAAACATTCATTGTGGCTGATCTGCCTAGAGACATTTTAAGTACTGAGAGTACTTGTATGCCTTTTTGATGACACTGTGTAGGCCACTCCTAATATCCTTGCTCTTGTTCAAACTACCATTTGTATTAATAGTAACATTAGACAATAAGATTGAACAACCTTTGTTAAGGGCCTTAATGTAGCTAATAAGGAGTTGGCTGGTTGCCGTGATATCTACCTTATAGTCTAGGCAAAAGGGGACATAGCTAGTAAACCTCTGCCAGCCTTTCCCAGGTGTGTGTGTGTGTGTGTGTGTGTCTATAAATCAAACCTCAAAGAATATGGTTGTGTCAGTAACTTGGGCAGGGACACAAAGCACTGTTTGGACATAGAGGGTGCTGGAGGTCTTGGCTTGGCCAGTCAGCTGAGATCTCAACTCTATAGCTGTGCCAGTGGGGAGTTTTAATGGGGATCTGGAGAAAGAAGATGAAACCAGCTCTGGAATGACTGTGGTATCTGTGTGCTCTTAAGGCAAATTGTACTTGATGCAGAGAGATGCATCGGGAAATACTACATGCATACTTGTCATCCCCCCAATGTACGTCCCCCACTGTTGCCATTGGTGAGGGTTGAGGCTCCTTGATTATTGGGCCAGTAGTAGGGTGTCACATTTATTGGCTGGCAGTGGTGGGATCACCACATTATACATTGGGATTCAGTAGTGTGGATATTGAACTCCTGTAGCCTGTAAACAGTGGTCGCTGAAGAAGGTGTTTGTACTCTCAATCAGCCACACAGTGAGCATTCAGAGTTTCACATCACAATAGTTTTATTTATTTTTTGTTAGCTTAGTTAGTCAGGGGAGCAGGCAAGGATGTCAGCAGAGGAGTATTGCAAGCTGACAAGGAGCCAGTTGGCTGAGAAGTGCCAAGACAAAGGACTGGTGCATGCCAACCTGACTAAAGCAGAAATTATTGCAGCCTTGGTCACAGCTGCATCACAGACCACCAACCAGGAGGACAACGAGATTGGCCTTGGTGTGTACAGCTCTCAGAAAATGGACAGTTCAACCTTTCCCAAGAGGACTTAAAAATCCATCTGGAGTTAAAGAGACTTGAACTGGACGCCAAGCATTTGGAAAAAGAATAAGCCAAGAGACTGCATCATTTGGAGGTCAAAGCAGACTCAGCAGAGAGACTGAGATGTCTGGATCCTGAGGAAAATGAGAGGCAGAGGCAACAAGAAAAGAAGATGTGAATCTTCTCCAGGGTCATGAAGGTAATGGGGAAGGGAGTAACCAAACCCAAAAAGCAATAAAGGTCAGTAAATTTCTTCCACAGTTTACAAAGGCTAATAATTTTGATAGTTTTACTCATATGTTTGAAATGGTAAGTAAACAGTATAATGTTGACCAAGGCTCTGGGTATGGTTCCTGACTGCCTTACTCCATGGTAAAGCTGTAACTGCTATTTCTAAATTGTCTGATACTGATTGCTTAAATTATAATACTGTTAAAAAATTGTTTATTAGAGTATTTTAAGTTAACCCCTGAAGCTTATAGAAAAAGTTTCAAGAGCATAGATGCAAGGCAGATTAAAGTGTGTGTGTCAATATATTGCTGAGTTAAGCAGTTATTTTCATAAATGGGTGAGTGGGTGTTAGGTCACCACTTTTGAAGGGTAGCAGACCTTTTGGTGAGGGAACAAGCCATTAGCATTTTGCCTGAGGAAGTGAGAATCTGAATAGCAGATACAGAATGTAACACAACAGATGAGTTGGGGAAAAAGAGAGACCTATACTTAGCAAGCAGGGCATCACTGCACAGGAAAGGGATACCCAGTGCTGCTCATGGGTCTAAGGGAACCCATGGTGGCAGCCTAAACTGCCCAACAGAGTCCTCCAGTAGCAGGGGGAAGCCATTAGTTCAGGTACATGGCTAGGACCAAGGGTTAAATGATTTAAGTGCAAGCGGTGGGGCCATGTACCATATAGATGCCCACAGAAGCAAGTTGGGGAACAGTAGGTGGGAGAGCCAGTAAGTGAGAATGACAGAATGCCAGCAGTAAGCTCTCTAGAGACAACAAGCGTACCAAACTACCACAAGAGGTTATATCCTGTCATAGTAGATGGGAAATAGGGCACTGCTAAGAGAGTCATAACCTCTGACCTAAGCATTGTGAAGTCTGCAATGGTTAAAGAGGAGCACTGCTTGGTTGGGAAGTCTACGCCAGTCAGAGCTTTAGGAAGGACCCCATGATTTCGATAATGCAGTACCTTTTGTGCATGAAGTTACATGCAGTCAGGCATGGAGACAAGCATGTGGGTCCGGTAGCTTGGGAGGTCCCAGAGAGACTACACACTTGAAGCCAGGTGTGGTGAAGTGGTTACTTCAGAGAAGGAACTACCCTGTAGCAGTGAGACTGAAGGTGAGCCACAGCTGCTTGTGCGTACTGATTTCCCTTGGACAGAGTGACTGCAAGTGTGGAAGTGAGTATTAGTACCCAGGCTGAAAGTGAGGCACCACTGTCAGAGGATACTAGTCTTCCTGTGGATGGGGAGCTGGGAAGGGTTATAAAGAGAGAGTTGAGACAGGCTCAGCTCTCAGACCCTACATTACAATGCTTGAGGGAGATAACCAGAAAGACAGCTTATTCTCAAGGAAAGGGGGACTCTGTATTCTGGAATAAAGGGTTACTGTATAGAGAGTGAACCTCTGAGGGAGGGCTAGAAAGTGAGAGAATACAGCAGTTAGTAGTGCTCAGAGCCTACCATCTGGTACAACTAGCCACAGCCCATGGCATTCCCTTTCCAGGTCATATGGGCATAAAGTGTACCAAGAGACGTGTTATGTAGAACTTTTATTGACCTGGGATACCAAAGTATGCAACAGGGTACTGCAGGCCCTGTGAGCAGTGCCAAAAGGTAGACAAGGCACGGAACAAGGTCAAAGCTCTGTTGATGACTTTGTCTGTGACTGAGCAGTCATTTCAAAGTGCAACTGTGGATATTGTGGGGGCTCTGAGTATTCCAAGTTCCACAGAGAAGTATATCCTGGAAGTAGTGTATTATGCTACTAGATACCCTGAGGCAGGGGAGTTGTATTCCATTGAGGCAGAGAAAGTGGTAAATGCTATGCTAGAGATTTTCAGCAGGGTAGCTTTCCTGAGAGAAAGACTAACTGACAGAGATTCTAATTTCATGCCAGACCTGCTGGCTTGTCTGTGGAAGCTTTCTGGAGTGAAGCACCTAAAGACCACCCCCTACCACCCCCAGACTACTGGTCTTGTGGAGAGGGTAAAATCTACACTAAAGACCATGCTACCAGCATTTGCAGACCAGTTTAGGAGAGAGTGGAACAAATACTTGCCCCATCTACTCTTTGCATACAGAGAGGTACCCAGGGAATCCACAGGTTTTTCATCCTTTGCGTTGCTGTATGGGCATAGGGTGAGGGGGGCCTTTAGATTTGATTCATGATGAGTGGGAGTGTGAGTGTGAATCCCACAAGGAGTCTATTTGTGGCAGTGTATCCAACAAAGTACTGTCAGTATTGGGGGGGGGGGGGTTACTACATATGTGCACCCTATGGCTGCATTTATCAGCTTGGCAACCATGTGGAATATTAGTATGCCAGAAGAGGAGATATACTGAGATTTGAGCTGTATAGTAATAAAGACCTGACTGCACTTCAACATAAACTTACAATACCATTATATCTGTTATTCCCTAGGTCATATAAGTAGGGAGAGAGTCCTGAAGATTGGCGACATGTTTGCATTGCAAGGCTACTAGATTTAAATATATATATATATATATATATATATATACATATATATATATATATATATATATATATTTCTTGCAGGCTGTTAGATTACTTAATTCTCATTAATATGGAATAAGTTGGTTTATTGTGATTGTTGATTTTGAATCTTTGAATATTTATATATCTATATGTAGTATATCTAAAGCTATCTATCTGTCTATCTATCTATCTTTCTGTCTATCTATCTATCTATCTATCTATCTATCTATCTATCTATATTCTGAGTTCATATTTTGAAAACTGATAATTTTAGTCTGTATTTATTGTTTTTGGTTATATATGTTATTGTTGTTGTTTTTATGTGTAACTGTTTGCGTCTATGTTTACGCATCAGATTTGGAGAAATGTAATTTCATTCAGCTGTGCATGTTGTGGTATGGTTGAATGATAATAACATTTGACCTTGACCTTAACCTTGCCAAGTACTTTTAAACCCATATTTAAGGAAATGGGGAATATGGTCATAAGTCCCAAAAGTTTACTTTCTTCTTGTGGAATAAAAATAGAGAAGCTTACTTTGTATAAATTATTGTCTGAGCTGGAAAGATTGGGGCTGAAAACCATATATCAGCATGCATATGTGCAAAATCAATCTGTAACTACCTGTAACATGATGTTCTATAATAATATAATAACAGCTATAAATGACTTATTGTCAATCTTTGACAAGTTGTTGCACAAAGCAGTGATCAATAAATTATAAAAAGTAGATATAAATGTAATTTTGATAATATGGATAGCTGCATGGCTTTCCAATAGGATGTGGCAAGTATCATACGGCAACTGGACAGGTGAATTTCTAGGTTACAGTCAGGGTTTCCCGTGGGGCCCTGCCCTAGGACCTTTCTTGTTTAGGTTGTTTTTTCACATCTGATTTATTTTTTCATCTGAAGGGTTTTATTATCTTTATACAGATGACTTGAAAGTGGATAATCTGATTACATCTGTTACAGATGGGGCACGTCTGCAAAAAAACTTGAATAAATTGAACATTTTGGCATAGGAGAACAATATGCCGATAAGCAATTAAAAAATTTAACATGTTAATGCCTCTCTGGTGGCATAAAGGGATAAATACCTGCCCACACCCCAGGAAACCCAAGTTCGATTAGTGGCTCAGGTGACCAACAGAGTGGCAGGGAGGAATAGGTGTCACAGTTCTAGATGGGCAGGCAGTCACATGGGTATCTACAGTGACAATTCCAGGTGGAGGCTAGGGACACCACAAAGTAGGAGTGCCTATAAGAGAGGCACAGGGTGGAGACATGGCTGAGGTGCTGTGCAGGCAGGAATATAAGTTGCACATCCATTTTATGCCAGCTCCTCAGTCATACCCGTGAGACTGCATGCGAGGGAGGAAAAATGGATAGGCCACAAGTAAAAGATGCCCCCATGGAAGCTGAAATGTGCTGAGCCCCCAGTGTCCTCATTCCATGACTGGACCCAGTGTACTGGATTCAGTCGGGGAGGAGGGGGCAAGAAACATAGCTGAAACACCTGACATGGACAGATACCAAGGAGTTGTGCTGGTACAATGATGGATGGTAGGGAGTAAATAACAGTGCAAAAAAGCACTAATCATGTGATATTTGGGAGTCATAGACTGAAGGGGGAATATTTAACATAGTACACAGTGAATAAAATGGAAGATTTATTTAAGGACGTGAGTATATGGGTAGCTCATGGTATGAGGTGTTCTGATCATATCAAACAATTGCTTAATGATACTTAAAAAAGCTATAGGCTTTAGAAAATATTTATAAATTCTAGGAAACCAGAAGTGACTATGCCATTGTTGGTAAGTTACATCTGAATCAAACTAGTGTATGGAATAATAATATGGAAACCTTCTAAAAAACTAGTAAATTGGAAAGAGTAAAGCAGAAATAACCTAAGGGCATTCAGTTTAAGTTATTATGTAATATCAAAATATTTGAACTTGCACAGAGTCTCATACAGATATTTAAGGGGAGACATTATTCAGGTAAATAGGGCCTTTAGAGACAACTACCTCCGGGGATGTTTGGGGTTGTCAATGCGAAGTAGAATATCATTGGTCAACCAATATAGAAAATTGTTTCAGAATAAGAGGTGTACTAAGTGGTATTCTGAGAGAGTAGCTGATGCATAGAATGGATTAACAAATTACAATAACAGAAGCACTAGTTTAGATATTTATAAGAACAACATGAGCATTTTTTATGGGAGCTGTTGTTTAGGTATATTGTAGACTAGAAGGGTATTACTGCCCATGCCTAAAATATTTGTATGAATAGATGTATATCAGATCATGTACAATAATCAATGCGTCTCACACTGAGTGATAGCAGATCAGAGTAATTTAGCTGAAACATTTGCAGTCACTGAACTTTTCTCTTTTTTCCATAGCTGTGTGACCTCAGAATAGGTATATAAGTTAGATGTGAGTTGTTTCTTCCTACAAGGGGGTGTACAAAGGAAGGCTGTTTCAGCCTTTTTTTTAAATTCTATTGGAACTCGATAAGAGTTTTTGATAGACTGACTGAGCCCTAGCTATTTATATGTGAGTTATGTAAAGTGCTTAGGCACTGCACAGACACATTGTTTACCATTCTACATGTTTTTCACACGCCCTTCCCATTCGCAGAAAAGTAGCCCTTCCTGTTCACATATCTTTGGGGAACATTTATCCTCTCACTCAAACCTGTCCCCATGAACTACATTAAATATCTTCTCAGCAAACTAAAGCTTTGTTCTCCTTCAGTGGATACTTACTCCCTAAAGCTCACTGTTTACTCCGTAGCTTACCCTGCATCCATTCTAATCAACTGATATATACAAGAATTTACTGTCGTCTCTACCTGGAAACAATCCTATTCTATTCCTACCCACAAAGGAGGTCACTTGACTGACTTCTCAAACTTCCACCCCATTGTTATACCATTCTCCCTTCTATGTTACAAGAAAAAAATGTATTCACAGTCAACTCCTGGATTACTTTCTGAAGGAAAATCTACTCACACCCACCCAACATGTTCCCCCCCCAAAATGATAGCACTACTACCACTCTCATTTCTTCACTCAAACTATGACACAAGGCGGAGACAAAGACAAACTAGTTTCTTGTCTATTGCTGGACCTCTCCTAGGCATTTGACACTGTCTCCCACCCCAAGCTTCTCTCCAGACTTTCTGACCTCAACATTTGTAACACTACCCTGATATGGTTTTCTAGCTACCTCTCCAATAGGCGGCAGTCAGTCAAATGTCCATCTTACTTCTCCCCCTTTGCCCCTGTAAATACAGGTATACCACAAGGCTCCATTCTTGCATCACTACTCTTCAACATTTTCACCAACTGCCTCCATACTTCTTGCTCTCTCTCCTCACTCATATAGTGTTCTGATGACTCGACCATCATCTCTGCTTCTGACAAACTCTCTAACCTCCACATACTAACTCAAAATTCCTTCCACTCTGTTGAAAATGAGCTTACTAACAATCAACGTACACTCAATCCAAAAAAAAAAAAAAACCTTTCTAATCAGAAATCAGCATTCTCTATCACTTCACTTAAGAACACTAAACTATTGGGTGCAATCATTGACAACCAACTTAAATTTGACCTGCACATATCAAACTGTATAAAGAAGACTCATAAAACACTAGGACTACTTTACAGAAATAAAAAATACCTCTCAAATGACTTCAGACTTTCTGTTACCCATGCCTATCTTCTCCCCACACTTCTCTATGGCTTAAAACAAATCAGCACAGACTCCTGTCTCAGAATATGATGAATGCACCAGCACGACACTGTAATTCCAAATCACAAATAGTTTAATCCAAAAAAAAGTACACACGTAGTTAAGCGCTTTCATCCACTAAGGACTTCTTCAGAACACATATTAAAAACTACTAATCCATTAAATACATTAAAAATACATCACATGTCCTTTCACCATTAAGGATTTAAAGTGCAAGTGCCTAAAAAATTACCAATGCATAAAGAATTACCAATACATAAAAGGTTGCCAGTGCATAAAAAACCTTCCATTAATATGAATTAAAACATAAGCATTTGTATATTAAAATATATGTCTGCCACAATACTAGTTTGAACTCTTATTTGCGGTTGTCTAATACAGGTTTGATGGAGACGTGTTCATTAATACCAGGATACATGGAGGCGTTTAATTTTACCTGCCACCTTACCTCCTTGTCACTCACTACTTTTTTAACATCTCCTCCCCTCACATTAGCTCTAATCAACTCAAGAATTCCAAAAGTAAAGTTTGAACACTCCTTGCTAGATTTTAAATGTTTCCATAAAGCATTATTCTCATCCTGCTTCTTGATGCTATACTGGTGGTCATAAACCCTATTACGTAAGCACCTAGTAGTCTTCCCTACATAGAAGCAGGAACAGTGAGTGCAAACAGCTAAATAAATCAAATTTGTGGACCTACAATTCCCTTTTTGAAAATGAATTTTTGTTTTGTTGAAGTTCTTTAGAGTCAGATCCTGGACTGTTGTTATATACTGGCACTGTAAACAAGTGCCACATTTTGTTGTTCCCCTCCTGTTGTCAATTTTAGTCTGTTTTTTCTCTAATAAAAACTTCAAATTCAAACCATTCCTATACACGAAATGGGGCTCACTTCCCACTATGTCCCAAATCCTTTTATCTGCTCTAAATACCTTCCAATTCTTCTGAATGATACTTTTCATGTACTTGCTGTGCGGTCCATATTGTATGATACAGGCTTTCCCATATCTATTCGTCATATCAGTACCACTGTTATGAATGTTCTTTAGTGGTACATTAGTAGATCTTCCCTCTCCTAACAGAGGTGTGAACCTTTTGCCCCATTGTTGCCAGACGTAGATCCTTAATTCTTCAATCATGCCCTCAGGGTATCCCCTTTCTAGAAAAAATGTACCTATTTTCCTTAATTCTATTTCCAAATGCCTAATATCAGAAGTCATCCTTGCCGCTCGAATAAACTGCCCCTTTACTATATTTCTTTTCTGGGCCCAAGGATGACTACTGTTGAAGTGTAAATAGGCATTACTGAAGGTGGTTTTCCTGAAAATGTTAGACTTGAATTTTCCTTCATCGAGTGTGATCAACACATCAAGATAAGGAATACTTTTTTTGTCCATATTGATGGTAAATTTTAGGTACTCACTACAGGAGTTGATGTAGCTAAAAAATTCATCTAGCTCACCCTTACTCCCTTTCCAAACTAGAAAAATATCGTCTAAAAAACGATAGTAACATCCTATATGTTCCATCCACTTGGAACTTAAGATGTATTCTTTTTCCCAGTTGAACAAAACGAGGTTTGCGTATATTGGGGCGCATGCTGCCCCCATTGCAACCCCTTTTGATTGTCTAAAGTATTCCCCCTCATAGTAAAAATAGTTCTGGGTTAATACTACCTCCATGAAATCCAAAATGAGAAGTGTTTTCTCCCAAGGGGTCTGACCTAGCTCATGGATGCTATCCTGGAACCTTCTCATCCCCTCCTCATGGGGAATACTGGAGAAAAGGTCGACCACATCTATGGTAACCAACCATTCAGCATCCTTAGATATATGTGGTACCAATCTGCCTAAAAAGTCCCATGAATCCGCAACCAGGTGGGTAATACTTCCCAAACTCGGTTTTAACCATTTGTCTACGACTTTTCCAAACGGGAATGTTTTGGAAAAACTCCCTGATATTATTGGTCTAAATGGCGGATCAACCAGGTCCTTGTGGACCTTGGGGATACCTACTATGGTACCAATAATGGGATGTTCCACTTTAAGATATTTTTCCAGGTCAACATCTATACTTCCTTCTAGTGTAAGATTGTTTAAAAGGGATGGTCGGGTGAACGACGAAGTTGAGGAGAAACCAGCCTCTAATGGATCCCGGTTATTTGGCGGTTTACAGACAAAGACAGCGTTCGCTAGCAGTAAACGAGGATCGGAGGTGGATTTCAATATTTCAGGGGCCCGACCAAAACGTACTGTTCCCAAAAAAACGTACGCCTTCACTGCACAAGATCGACAGGCAGGTACATTTAAACAGCATATCCCTTCTAGGGATCCAATGGACAAAAAGTGTTTTAACTTTAACTCGTATTTGGAGGGACAATTTGATTTTAACAACGAATGTTTTGAACGCCAAGGTCGGAATGCCGACTTTTTTGACAACAGTGTACCAAATCTAAAAGACACTACTATTTCTTTTGGTAACAAGCTTAAAAACTTAAAAAGCATCCAAATGGACAATAATTACTTAAAGAATTGTTTGGACAAGGGAGTTGTCCCCATGGGATTATGCTTTTTTAAAGTACCCATGGGGATAGTTTTAGATGAAACCAACAAAAGAGAATGTAATAAATTGTTTGATAGTTTTGGTTTTTCGTTCATGCGTTTTATAATGGAATCAAATGATTGTAGAATTTGCAAATTGTTAGAAGAGTTAGAGGATTTAAATAATTGCATCACTACTGATTTGCTGTTTAGTGAACATGAGACGTTATACGAATCTCAGTACAAATGGGTGTCTGGGATGTTAAACAAACAGTTTGAACGTAAAAGCAAGAAACTTAAAAGGGACATAGAGCAGTATAAGAAAGGTGAGGCTTACCGATGGGACAAGACGGAAAACAACAGCAATTATTATAACAACAAAAATAGAAATAGAATTAAAGGTAAAAGGATGCAGGCATCGGACCAACACAGAAACAATCCTAGGGAAAAGGGTGACAATCAAATAGGGTACTCACATTACAATTATAGGTACAAACCCACAGACAAAGGTTTTTTATGGGGAGAGCAGGATTGGGACACAAATGTGAGAGGTTACCAGGCTGCAAAGGGGGAGTTTATAGATGGGAGAGCGACGAGGTAGGCAGCAAACATTTTTATGCCCCTCTCCAGCAGGCTATTGGTGGAGAAAAAGGAATATTAAGGATCAATGATGTGATCAGCTCTTTTGACAACTTTAATATTTATAACTATACTGACGAGGTAATTACTAAGGAGCATTTTACCTTGTTGTCAAAGGGAATGAAGTTCATTCCACATGGCAAGATGAATTTAGTTGAAAATATTCTAGATGTCAAAAAATATATCAGGAAACTAAATCTTAGTGTCAAATTTGATGGATCTAAGTTAGCAAACGACAAAGAATTTAGAACTAAAAGTTCTTATACTCCCCCTTTAAACTCTTTATTAGACACTTTTGAGAAACTTGTAGTGGGTGATGTATATAGGTATACCCAACGTACTGGACCTCTTAATAAAAATTTTGAATACAATGTTTCTAAGGATGAATATATGCTGTTAAAAAGGTTGCAAGGGAATAACCACATCCGGATTATGAAACCGGATAAGGGGGGTGGGGTGGTTCTATACCCCACTCAACAATATATTAATAAGATGAACAGCATTTTATTGAATTCGGGGAAGTATGAGGTATCTTCACTAAATGAAGTAAATAAAGGATATAATAAAGTGGACTCCCTTTTAAACGATCTGACACTAGAAGGAAGTATAGATGTTGACCTGGAAAAATATCTTAAAGTGGAACATCCCATTATTGGTACCATAGTAGGTATCCCCAAGGTCCACAAGGACCTGGTTGATCCGCCATTTAGACCAATAATATCAGGGAGTTTTTCCAAAACATTCCCGTTTGGAAAAGTCATAGACAAATGGTTAAAACCGAGTTTGGGAAGTATTACCCACCTGGTTGCGGATTCATGGGACTTTTTAGGCAGATTGGTACCACATATATCTAAGGATGCTGAATGGTTGGTTACCATAGATGTGGTCGACCTTTTCTCCAGTATTCCCCATGAGGAGGGGATGAGAAGGTTCCAGGATAGCATCCAGGAGCTAGGTCAGACCCCTTGGGAGAAAACACTTCTCATTTTGGATTTCATGGAGGTAGTATTAACCCAGAACTATTTTTACTATGAGGGGGAATACTTTAGACAATCAAAAGGGGTTGCGATGGGGGCAGCATGCGCCCCAATATACGCAAACCTCGTTTTGTTCAACTGGGAAAAAGAATACATCTTAAGTTCCAAGTGGATGGAACATATAGGATGTTACTATCATTTTTTAGACGATATTTTTCTAGTTTGGAAAGGGAGTAAGGGTGAGCTAGATGAATTTTTTAGCTACATCAACTCCTGTAGTGAGTACCTAAAATTTACCATCAATATGGACAAAAAAAGTATTCCTTATCTTGATGTGTTGATCACACTCGATGAAGGAAAATTCAAGTCTAACATTTTCAGGAAAACCACCTTCAGTAATGCCTATTTAAACTTCAACAGTAGTCATCCTTGGGCCCAGAAAAGAAATATAGTAAAGGGGCAGTTTATTCGAGCGGCAAGGATGACTTCTGATATTAGGGATTTGGAAATAGAATTAAGGAAAATAGGTACATTTTTTCTAGAAAGGGGATACCCTGAGGGCATGATTGAAGAATTAAGGATCTACGTCTGGCAACAATGGGGCAAAAGGTTCACACCTCTGTTAGGAGAGGGAAGATCTACTAATGTACCACTAAAGAACATTCATAACAGTGGTACTGATATGACGAATAGATATGGGAAAGCCTGTATCATACAATATGGACCGCACAGCAAGTACATGCAAAGTATCATTCAGAAGAATTGGAAGGTATTTAGAGCAGATAAAAGGATTTGGGACATAGTGGGAAGTGAGCCCATTTCGTGTATAGGAATGGTTTGAATTTGAAGTTTTTATTAGAGAAAAAACAGACTAAAATTGACAACAGGAGGGGAACAACAAAATGTGGCACTTGTTTACAGTGCCTTTATATAACAACAGTCCAGGATCTGACTCTAAAGAACTTCAACAAAACAAAAATTCATTTTCAAAAAGGGAATTGTAAGTCCACAAATTTGATTTATTTAGCTGTTTGCACTCACTGTTCCTGCTTCTATGTAGGGAAGACTACTAGGTGCTTACGTAATAGGATTTATGACCACCAGTATAGCATCAAGAAGCAGTATGAGAATAATGCTTTATGGAAACATTTAAAATCTAGCACGGAGTGTTCAAACTTTACTTTTGGAATTCTTGAGTTGATTAGAGCTAATGTGAGGGGAGGAGATGTTAAAAAAGTAGTGAGTGACAAGGAGGTAAGGTGGCAGGTAAAATTAAAGGCCTCCATGTATCCTGGTATTAATGAACACGTCTCCATCAAACCTGTATTAGACAACCGCAAATAAGAGTTCAAACTAGTATTGTGGCAGACATATATTTTAATATACAAATGCTTATGTTTTAATTCATATTAATGGAAGGTTTTTTATGCACTGGCAACCTTTTATGTATTGGTAATTCTTTATGCATTGGTAATTTTTTAGGCACTTGCACTTTAAATCCTTAATGGTGAAAGGACATGTGATGTATTTTTAATGTATTTAATGGATTAGTAGTTTTTAATATGTGTTCTGAAGAAGTCCTTAGTGGATGAAAGCGCTTAACTACGTGTGTACTTTTTTTTGGATTAAACTATTTGTGATTTGGAATTACAGTGTCGTGCTGGTGCATTCATCATATTCTGAGACAGGAGTCTGTGCTGATTTGTTTTATTCTTTGGTGGACTGTACTCAGTGGTTGTGTATTTACTTCTCTATGGCTCTCCGATGATGACAAACTTACAATCCTCACTAAAGACCAAACTCGAGTTCACTTACAACAAAGTTGCCAGGTTTGTTGCAAACAAACCATATAACTGTCACTACTGCCTTTATTTACTCACTTTGCAGTAGCTAGAATTTCCCCATCAACACTTTAGACCCCAATCTTGCTCTTTTTCACTCCATATTAAACAAACCATCTCCTGCCCTGCCACCCCTTCCCTTATATGTCTATACACCCCCACTCACTCTCTATGGAGCTCTGATCAGTTTCTATTAACAATCCACAAGCCAAAAAGGACAACAGGCTAACATACAGCTGCTCAGTTTTCCTAGTCTGGACCAAACTTCCACTGAACATTAAAAATCATCCTCACACTCAAATCTTCAAAAAAGTATTAAAGAAGCCCTACTAAAATCTTGGACCTGTACATGCCAAAGCCCTAACTAATTCAACTTCTGCCCTTCCCTCCTTTTACCCTTGTACTTCATTTTTGTCTACTAACTATTCCTTACTATCCTAGCTGTCCTAACTCTTCTTATTTACCCCACAGCTACTGTTCTGCACTTCTCTACACTTATTATCTACCTGAACTCTCTTTCTGTAACTACCAGTAATTGCTTCTAGCATCTTCCTCTCTGACTACAGGTGTACGACCATAGATTGTGCTACATATATCTTAAGTCCTTGTCAGTTACTTAATCTAACTATAAGTGAGACTTTCGTGTATTTTAATACCACTTGTTATTACTATTATCTAGTGTTTGCAATTATTTTTCTGTATGGCGCTTTCTCCCTGGGCCTCCGCTGAAAATGGGCTTTCACTCAGTTAGACATATCTGGTTAACAAATGTCAAAGTAAAAAAAAAATAAAAATCTATTTATTACTATGTGTGCAATCTGTGTCACCTACTACCTCACAGAAGTGGCAGATGCCATAGAAGGCACCCACAGTACAAGCTTTCTCCTGTTGCAAACCAGTGAACCTTATATGCTCATGCCCATACAGAAACATTATCTCAAAGAACTTGTGACTATTCCGGAGGCTGAGGCCTCTGAAATAACCAGTGTTGCGCTATTGGTCTCTGATCTGTCCCTTTATCTAAAACAGTAAAAGCTATACATATATTGATCTCCACAAGTAAGAGAGGGCCGTGCCTACATATAGATTTTGTCTGTGGGTGGCATATGACCACCAATGCATTTAAGATATCCTGATGTACTGTAAAGTGATGAATAATCTTCTGAATAGTATATTGCCAGTCTGCAGTAACATTCCATTTGGTAATAAAGACTACCTCTCTCATACCAGTGGCAAGCCATCATACTGATCCTATGACAATGCAGCTACTGCGTGTGTTCTTGCTGTCTGCAGCTCCAGTAAATTCCACATGCTTCAGCCTTTTATAGTCAAGCGCACACTATTGTGTAATTTTTCTCCCATAAGACTATGAATAGCAATTCATCTAGCATACATCTGCATATCATATTTCCCTTCTCATTTTAATTTGCATGCCATTATGCAGTCATTTGTATTTTTTATTTGTGCTATACTTTTGTTCCCTGCATTGTAGTACAGCATTGAATTATGATATGATACTAATCTGCACCAGATTATTTTCCAGAGCCGGTATGTTCTGCAGAATATTCAACTTGTCCATGAATAGTGGACATAATTTCTGGAATTTCTGCTCACAACAATCTTAATATATTGTCTGTGATATTTAAGAGCAGATTTATCCAGCTTTATGTAATATCCAAGGGCGAGTCCTACTTCCTGTAATGGTTTATTCATATGTGCATGTATTTTAATTAATTGTGACCAAATATGCACTTCCACCTCCAGCTATTACATTTGACTGAAATGCTTAGCAGTGCAGGTGTGTGGCTAATGTGAGGCTGAAGAATGTTGGTTACTGTCATAACATGAACCCGTGTAGAGGCAAACTGTAAGAGTCCACAGTAGTGCTACTCATAAAGGGATTTTGCAGTGTTCTTGCTGTACAGTTATTAGGCAGACTGTCTGACTTATCTGATGAAGTGGAAAGCAAGTACTATCCTATGACTTCCAATAACAAAAATGCAAAACAGGAAAAGAAAGGCAGGTCATGTAAAAGTAGCTCTGCTGCTGTTCTTTTTATTGCAAAAAAAGTCCATATAACATTCCATAAATCTAGACCGACAGATAGATAGATAGATAGATAGATAGATAGATAGATAGATAGATAGATAGGAAGATAGATAGATAGATAGATAGATAGATAGATAGATAGATAGATAGATAGGAAGATAGATAGATAGATAGATAGATAGATAGATAGATAGATAGATAGATAGATAGATAGATAGATAGACAGATAGATAGATAGATAGATAGATAGATAGATAGATAGATAGATAGATAGATAGATGGATGGATAGACAGACAATTTTCCATGACAATGACTACTTTTGTTGTATCAAAACCATTTTATTTCTATATACCACCTAGTGATGCATACACTGCCTACAAAATCCCTGAAATATGATAACAAATACAGTTCAGTAGCTGAAAATAAAGCAGAAAGGCTGCTAGTAGCATTTATTAGCTACAAAATGATCAGGGATATACTATGATTTTCCTTAAATTATGAATACTTCCAGGCACTCCAGTGGCACCCAGGATATAGCTATGACTACTAAAACCAGGTTACATTAGCAACTTGGGTGACTGATGAAGCAGCTGGGAGGTGTGGCCATGTCCATCCTGGGGAAGAGTCTGTTTAGTAGGTGCTCTCTGATGATCCCTGGTGGAGGCTGGGGATGTCATTTCCAGGGGGCATTGTGCAAAGAGGAGAATAGGATGGAGGATATGGCTGAGCTACTGTAGAGGCATAGGAATATCTTGCACATCCATATCGCATATGATATGACATAGATGGTAAGTTTCACAGCCCCCATGCTAAAGGATAATGCTGCCCAAGATGCAGAAGCCTTTACAAATGCACTTTATGAGCACTACAAGGATGCATGGATTGTGCCATCCCTAGCAAAACCAAGACTCACTCCTCTAAGAGAAGGAAACCAGTTTGGTGGACCCCTGCCATAAACAGGCTATACAATAGAAGGAGGAAACTAGTTCAGAAAAAAAACAAATCCCAAGAAGGAAAGACATGCCTGATCAGTATCAGTAAGAAACTAAGGTCCCTCATGAAATCATCCAAGGCTAACTTCGAAAGAAAAATAGCCAAGGATTCAAAAGATAACCACAAAGCCTTCTTTAGCTATGTTAAGAATCTAAGTGGCAACTTGCAGATATGCACTGAACTAGTGCAAAATAGCACAAAATATACTGAACCTACTGATATTGCCAACATCCTGGCAGATAGATTCAGTGCAAACTTCACCCTCTTTCACCTCAAAAAGAGCCCACAACAATACCGGAAAAGTGTAGTGCCCCAAAAATCACAGACGCTCCAGTGAAAACAGCCCTTTCAAAAGCCAAAAACACAGCATCAATGGGACCAGATGGTGTCCCAGGCTGTGTCTTGCACGAACTACAGAACGAACTAACCCCCCACCTAAACACGCTGTTCAACCTCAGCCTCTCCACAGGCTAAGTGCCCATAGAATGGCGCACAGCAACGGATTTTCCTCTCCACAAAGGAGGGGCCACAACTGACACTGGTAACTATTGCCCCATAAGCCTGACTAGCCTGGTCTGCAAGGCTATGGAGTGCGTCATCATGGACCTCATTAACAAAGACATTGGGAACCTCAAAAAACTTGACCCGGCCCAGTTTGGCTTTGTTATGGGCAGATCATGCCTACTAAACCTGGTTGACTTCTTTGAGACAGTTACCACGGCCATAGAAGAGGGAAAGGTGGTTCACACAGCCTACCTTGACCTCGCCAAGGCTTTCGACACCATTCCCCACTCGGGTATTACCGAAAAACTCACCAGGCTGAATATAAACCCCTACATCACGAGATGGGTTGCCAACTGGCTTACAGACAGAACTCACACAGTAAGAATAGTGGGCTCCAGGTCTGACTCTAAACCAGTCACAAGTGGTGTCCCACTTTGGCTTGGTCCTGGGGACCCCTACTGTTCGGCATATACTTCTCAGAAGTACAGGCAAACCCAGGAGGACTATGGCTAACCAAGTTCACCCATGACTGCAAACTGGAAGCCATAATTGACTCTCTGGCTGACAGGGACATCCTCCAAAAGGGCCTTACTGAGACGGACACCTGGTGTCAAAGTCATGGCAAGCTAAATGCCAAAAAATGCATAGTCTTCCCATTTGGGAAAAAAAAAAGCACCCACAAATTACCACATAGGTGGCAGCCCCTTAATACAGAAGAGGTAATAAGAGATATGGGGACCCAGGTAGATAGTAATCTCTCCTTTGACAATCATATTGCCAAAGTAGTTAGGAAATCCTTCTATGTGGCCCATCTAATTAGTAAAAGGATCGCATCTAGAAATAAAGAGGTTATAGTGCCCCTCTACTCGTCACTCATTAGACCCATCATAAAGTAAAATGCTCCATTTGGGATGTACCTCACAAGACACTTCCAACAGCTGGAAAGACCACAAAAGTACCTCAGCAAGGAGATTACTGGCCTGAAACATATGTCCTATGTAGCCCGACCGAAAAAACTCCAGCTGTACTCAGTGGCATATCGCTTACTCAGAGGTTATCTCTGCCTGACTTACAAGCCATGTCCAACTCAGAATTGATGGACATGCTCCACCTAAAGAAATCCAAGTCACTGCGAGCCACGCACTCTAGTGAGCTAAACCTCACCACAACAATAAATAGAACAGGCTGGAGGGATAGATTCCTGTCACAGAGACTCCCTATGCTTTGGAACAAAATTCCAACTTCCATCAGGCAGAGCCCCTCACTAACACTCTTCAAGAGAAACCTTGACGAGTGGATGGGTAACAGAAAATACACCCCTGGGATCACTTCATTGGCTCTGCTTGACAGAGGATCAGTTAATAAATCAATTGGGTGGTGAAAGCCGACACACACTGGCTAGGCTTATAAATGCCCTCAGGCAGATAGCCTAGTACCTACCTATGAACCTATATCTGCCCCTCAGATGCAGCCACAGAAAACAATTGAGGGAGGAGAATAATGGGGTAGGTAATTAAGTGAAAAAACTGGTTAGCAGTGAGATTCCCAGGCAACCTTTAAATTATGTGCTAGCTCAAGAGCTCCAGGTATGTAAGAGAAGTGCAAGGGAAAGGAAAACTTGGCAGACCTGACGATGGACTTGGGACACTGGGTAGAAGACCTTAGGATGACAATGGAACAAAAAGTGCTAACAAATGTATGTATATCCATGCTTGAAAGATGCTGTCAGTACTTTTTTTCCAAATGCTATATATTTTCTTTATAATAAATCTATCTTATGTCTTATTAGTTTCTGTGTGCATATCTGTGTATTTGTGTGTGAGAGAGTGCTTGAGGGGGTGTAGGGGTCTGTGTATGAGCATATGTGATATGCAGAATTCTAGCACTTTAAAGCTGATAATATGAACATCTTCAACACAAAATGTATATATCACATTCCAATTATATGAGATAAACATAAAATAAATATCAGTTTTCTTTTCTTCAAGTAAAGTTGTATTTATTGATTTACTTATGCATTACTTTTTTTTATTATTTTTGTTTCATATCTACAGTCACTCATCTGATGGGCTAACTTTTTGGCTTCCAGATACAAATGAGGATGAGATCAAAGAATTTTAATACTTTGTCATACAAATATCTATCTTTGTATATCTCTCTCTTTCTACTATATTTTTTCTCTGTCTGTTTTGCTATTAGTCTGTCTTTCTTTCTTATATATTTAGCTGTCTACCTATCTGTTTGTCCACCTAAGTTGTACTCGAGTCAGTATTGCTCAATTAAAAATGTACTCAGTTACAGACATCTGATTTCTGTTAGCAAAAAAAAAACGAGATATAAAAGTAGTGGTTTCTGTGTAGTATCAGAGCCCAAACACACATTTGGTATAATTGCTAAGCAAAAAAAACTAAAACTATGTTAAAGCATATCATGAATATATTTATGCTGATGGGGGAACATTCATCAGATAAGTCTTTATTTGTATAGCAGCAGGACAGGAATAAGGTAAAAGAACTATGAACAACAATTATCTTGTTACAGTTTACCAACCGATCAGTAATACATTATTTAACAACTGTGGTGGCTAGAGAGTTGCTTCCAATTTTACTGAAAATGTAGTTTGAAATAGTTTTAAAAGACATCGGTCACTGATGATAGCATGAAAACTGGAGTTGCGTATCAATGAAAATAAAAAGGAACACAATCAAGTTCTTCACCTGTGGAAGACTGAGGAGCCGGCAATGAAGAAAATAGTCTAGGATAAAGGAGGCACATAGAATAAATACAAAAAGAAAAACCCAGCTGAGTAGTTTGTAGTAAGGATAATATGCTTCAGATGTTGCTAGGAAAATGACAGCATATGTTACCCAGCATGCCATGCAGACTTAATGATGTAAATGGTCAGAGTACAAAGGATGACCAGCAGATGTTCTTCTGAGCAGACCAGAAGAAGTATCAGAGTAAGGCATTTCTAGAAAAGAAGAAAGTGCTTGCTCATGCCAGTGATTAGACAGAAAGCTTAAATAAATTCTTCATCTTGGAAGTAAGAGAGAGAGAGACGAAATGACAGTGAAGAGAATCAAACAGAATGGCAATTACGAATGTAGGCAAACAGGCATATCAGGAAGCAGCAGGAAACAAGCGGATAAGGAACTCTTACAGTTTTACGGATATAATGTGCAGTGTTGGATTGCTTCCAACTATGAATATCAGAATAAGTAAGCAGCAGTACCTGCTAGAGTGGGAATTATGGTGAAATAACAGCCAGCCCAAAGGAGTTGTAAGTCTTGATACTGGAGGCAGCAGGCCTACTGACTACTGGAAGTTCCACTTTTCACTACTGAAAGTTCCATTTTTCTCTATAATGTCCACCATAGGGGGTTATAGCTCTGATAGTTCATAGTAAATGTACTGTCCTTTTGTCTCTTTTTTTAATGGCCTTTTTTCTTAGAAAAAGCAGTTCCATTATTTGTTTATTTCCAGTGGAATACATCACATAGAACCCTTTTAGAAATGGCAAGATAGTACTTAATGAACAAATGAACCTAACTGCAAATCTTCATGTGCCTTTGTGTGTGTGTGTGTGCGTGCGTGTGCGTGTGCGTGTGCGTGTGTGTGTGTGTGTGTGTGTGTGTGTGTGTGTGTGTGTGTGTGTGTGTGTGTTCATGCGCATGTGTCTGCATGTGAATTTTGAAATAATTCTATAATGTCCTATTTGGCATTGTTCTTTTGATTTGAAGGGAGCTTTATCTTTCGTCTTTACCTTTTATCATGTAGACCACTTATTTTAACAATGTAGAACTACTTTCTGGGAAGAAAAGCTGTTCTAAAGCACCCAAAATTTTCTTAAGTGGAGCTGTGCCATGTGGATTCTGACTTGAGGTGTGAAATTGTGCATTGCATGCTACAGAGATCAGTAGAAGGAATAACACACACTGAAAACAATTTTATATTGCATTGATTAGAAATGCTGAAATTGCTGAATGATTATTATTATTATTATTATTATTATTATACTATTATTGGCTTCTGCTTGACAGGTATGCTGACCACAATGTTTGAAAGGGTAACACATATACTGTCTGATTATTATACTGCTAGGATAATGGTGCTTCTAACATTCAGCTTTGCAAGGATTCTGTTTTGTCCATTTTTGTTTTCTATTAGGCTTTAAGAAGACTTATGAATTTGACATTTCCTAAGTTTGAGAAATTATGTTTAACACTTTGCAAAGACTCTGCTAATTGACATTATTACTAGCTGAAGTGAAAGTGTAACTGTGCAGTCTCTTCGGGGACCAGAGAAATATCAGGATAGGAAACTAGTGATAGCATTTCACCTGCATGTTGGGTGTTGAACAAACCAAATAGCCAAGAATATTCTCTGAATTCCTGATCAGGTAGTTTTATGTGATAGTATTTTTAGTCCACTCTGACTGATGTCCTCAATGTACATATGTTGTTGAAGAGAAGCAGAATGGATTTTTGCTGTCTAAATGTTTCCAGTGTAGTTTGGACCACTTCTCTGAAGGCATGACAGTAAAGGGGTTACAACGGAGCCTTGTGGATTTTTTGTATCAAAAGTTCCCTTACATTGCAAAATATTATTGTAAAAAAAAATGAATACAAATCTAAAATACTTCCATGTTAACCATGCATATGACAGGAGTTTTTATTCAGTTTATATGCAAAAAAAATTAATTGTAGATGAATTGCTGAATTTGAAATTAGCGGTAAAAATGCATATGGATCTCTTTCTCACGAGTCTTAATTTTGATGTTATGCATAAATTGCATGGCCCATCTCTTCTTGATGTTAACCTTGCAGTTACAGGTGCCTCTACAAAGTCTAAGTGTGCACAACAAGCTACATGTTTTATTCTGTCTGCATTATTGTCATCTGTGTTACCTTCAAAACAATTTCTTACTAGAAGACGATATATGTTACTGTTACATATCTTAAGGGATGAGTGGGAAGAGAGCAAGCTGATTGCTTTATTGTTATACAGATACTTTAAGTGCTTACCATAAAAGTTTGAATCTGTCCATAAATAAAACTACATGTATCTCAAACAGATTTCTGATAATATAACTATAGAAGAAGAACCCACTTTTTCACTGGATCTGAAATCAGTTTATCAAACTTTGCTTAAAATATTTTTTCAGTAACACAATTTATATATAACTGTGCGCTAAAATGATTGGTAATATATTTGATTAGACCAATGTATGCTGCAGCAGTTAAACTTAATTTTCCTAAACCCCAAAAACCTACCAGACATTTTTCCTGTAAAAATTATCCTCAGCAAACCCAAAAGCACTCCACGCAAACAACACGCAACACATTCTCTAGTCTTGAAAAACATGCTGGGGGAGGGACGTCTGGCCACCTAGGAGTACCTCTAAAGTCTGCGCTGAGCCCACAAAAGACCACATTAATCCAAGCTCATCCCTATGTGGTTCTGCTCATAGTCCTATGTGGTTTTGTTAGTTTATTAGGTTTATCACCATTTCTTAGAAAATTGTTAATTTTCTGCTCACTGTGGGAAATACAAACCTTTAGACTTGACCAGAGTCCTTCCTTGGAACATCATGTGACTGTATTCTACTCTGCCTACAACACAAGAAGAAAAAGATACAAGTCCAGTTTGTTTTGCTGCCACCACTTTATTTAAAGAGTTTTTGCTAGTAACTCTGATCAAATGGATCTACAAATATCTAAATCCAATTTATGATCCTTACACCAGAGAAAGACTGCTCCAGGCTGAGATCTACTAACAAAGATGAAAAAAAATTCTACTACAAAATACAAGCTGGATCAGACATCTGTGTGCAGGAGTATTTAAAATCAGCATTGCAACCCTTACAAATAAAAGTTCAGCAACTTTCTGATCAAACATCATCAACTCTACTCTACTTGATATTAAAAGGACTGGAAATGTCAGAAGGGAGAATTGCTGTCTTTGAAGATTGTATCAATAAACTGGATATAAATCAACAAATACTAAAGAAGTCAGTCTGAGTAATAAAAATCTGCTTAACACTGAGGCATACAGCTGTAGAAATAATATCATAGTAAGAGGTCTGCTGAAGTGATATGAACAGGCTACACTCATACAATATATATAGTCTATTTTCACTAACCTACGTGACAATGATCCAGCATCCAGAAACATTAACATAGCGAGAGAGATCATAGTGCGTTAAGAGAAACTCAACAACAGATCCTCCTTAGACAAGTACACAATCTAGTTTTGAACTTTCAAGCAAAAAATTTTCTTTGTGGGTGAAAGGAAGAAATCGCTTCTATGGCACCGATGCAAGTTAATGTTTTTGCAAGACCCTCAAAGGCAAATTAAACAAGGTAGATATAACTTATCACCCTTCTTTGCTTACCTGTTAGATAAACAAGATAAACTTCAAATAAAGTATCAAGTGACTTTATCTTTTACCTGGGAAGGTAATAAGTACAACATTCAAACATTTAAAGAGGCAAATAATACCTTTGTGTGCCCTTTCCAGTTTCCTTCTGGCTGATAATGTTCAAAATACTGTGTAACTTTATTTTTCTTGCATATCTAGAACATATATGCCATTTTTGAGGCTTTGTTCCTGACTTGTTTTGTAGGAGATCCATTGACCGCAACTGAAAATTATTGCTTTTAACCCTGATTGCAATGGACATGATTAACTGTTTACTCGTCCAGCATAGAATTGTGTCCTATGATCCTAATGAAGCCTGAAGTGTGAACAACATTGTTATAACTCTTTTTTTCAGAAGGCATCACAGTGGTTATTTATTTATTTATTTACTCATTTATTTTTTACAGTAGCTGATGGTTAATATACCTTTTTTCTCTTCACAAGGTGTACCCTTACCATAAAAACTATAGGAAACACTCAGGCAACCAGTAATTACATATTTTTTTTAACTGGTGATGTTAATTAGTATCTCAGAAAGAGTATGCTTATATTTTATGCAACCATGGATGTAGTCTGTCAATTAACTAAGTTTTCTGAAAATACTCTCCAAGAATTTCTCAAAACGTTGATCACTTCAAAACCCAGCTCCATTCCTACCTCTCCAATAACAGGAAATGCTCTTGCACTCTACCTACCTAATCCTGCTTAATACATGAATACATACATATACATAAACTACCTTCTACCTTACCCAATAGGAGTTCAATCATATTTACTGTTTTCTTACAAATGTTTCTTTCATAGCATTCTCAGAAGATTTAAAACCTCAGTATAATGGTGACTCTGTATTATCGACCTCTAATTGTATTTACCTGTACATATGCACTGTATACCATACTATGTCGATATTCTACTGTGCTTATGTTTTACTACATAATTTTTACTAACTGTTTAATTGTTACTATGTCTGATATGTTTTGTGGAGCTTTTCTCCCTGGGCCTCCACTGAAAATGGGCTCCTTGAGTACAGTGGACCTCCCCGGTCATCAAACTGAAAATAAAATAAAAAATAAATAAATAAATGAGTAGTTTATGAGCCTTAACTCATCAACTAATTCTAGGTGGTTCTATTTGCTAATGTTGTCTATACTAGAAGCTGGTACTGAGTAGTAAGGTTTGTTGCACTTGAGTTATGATAAATCTAGAATACGTCATTTTGAACTTTTCTGCACTATGATAAGTGAATAATATTCATATTAGTTATTCTTTGTAAGTAACATGTCATATTTTTAGGGGTAATAAAAACTGCATTTACATTTTTCTGTTTGGTAACATATATATAAACTTAACAAGATACTGTTCCTTTAATATAAATAATACAGGTGCTTGTTGTAGTGGTGACATTTCTCTGTCGCTTGGTTAGGAGCTGTTGTTCCACTACACAAATTAATTTTTGTTATATATTTTACTCTTAATTTTTATGTGTTTAAACCCTGCATTTTTTAACTTCTGCAGTACTCTTAGAGATATACTTCTTTTTAGTACTTTCTCTTCCAAATTAGATAAATTTAGGGTTAGGGCCATACGGTTGCAGAGCAGAGTTATATGCACTGTATTAGTACATTATGACTGACACCTATATATCAATAAGCATATTCTGATAAACCAGACCTTGAATCCTCATTGTAATGACTTTAGTGCTACTCAGTTAAATTTAGATATATACCTACCAATGACAATGTTATTTTCAACATTTGATGTGGATAATTGAATCACAGAATGTTAGAGGGATTCAGCAACCTAAGAAAAGGGCACTACTATTTTGTTAGATCTTTGTATTGAGGGCTAACCTGCATTTTCTCCAAGAAGCACATGACAAAAAACTGTCGGTACAAATTAAAACCAATATGGCTAACAAATATAGTAGCTGCTGTTGTATTCATCAGAATATTTATGGGGTGGTCATTTTAATTAACTCTTTCCAGGAGTACATTATAGATTCTGGATTTGACCCAAATGGTTGGGGGTGTTATAGCATATGTAAGGGATGCATATATGATAGACCACTACTATGATTTCTAAGCATTTATGAACCATGTTATAATCAACATGGATTTATTACAGACAAATGTCAGTTACTAAATAAGTTTACTAAGTATCATCATAAAATATGGATAGACAGGAATTATGTCATTGATCGCCTTAAGGATATAACTGCTAGTGATAAGCCTTATATTCTTAAAGCTTTCTAAGCTGTTCTGGACATGATTTATGACTTTGATTTAACAGACCAATATTTAGCTACTAAAACACTGCTTTAAAATGTAGCTATACATTTTACTATCAATGCCAGGAAATGTGATCTTGAATAGTCTTTTTTCTCATGTCCAGCAATTTCTTCGACTCAACAATAAATTTTATAATCAAACCCAGATTTTTCTCCAGAGACTCTAAAATTTAAGAGGACATATTGAAGGATATATTATTGCTGATAAATGACTTTTCAATTAGAGGAGACAATAGTGAAATTCCTGTGATATTTTAACAAGTAGCCTTGCAACCCCTACTTATCAGCAAAGCAAATTATTATAAAAACAACATAACTAAAAAGAGGTAGAGTTTAAGTCTAGACTGATGGAATTAAAAACTTAGCAATGTATTCATCAGGACAAGAATATTCTTGATCAAACTGCAAAAATAAGAAAGGAATCAAATTTGCCTTGCCTCTGTCAGGTTTCTTGGTATGAAAAAAGATGCCTTCTAAACACTCGAAATGTGTACCTTTACTCAGATTACTGATAGAGTGAGGGTAAAATTCTTCACAACAAAATATAATCTTGCAGACATTTGAAGTCATTTACAATAAACTTTAGTCTGACCATAACATAAACTCAAAGCAAACTGATATTAATACATGCACACACACACATGCACACACACACACACACACACACACACACACACACACACACACACACACATATATATATTTAAATTATATATATATTTAGATGTGTGTGTGTGTGTGTGTGTGTGTGTGTGTGTGTGTGTGTGTGTGTGTGTGTGTGTGTGTGTGTGTGTGTGTGTATTTAAATAGTCTTTCCTGAGTGTACCTTTTTCATTAAATAGCATTATTAATGTTATTAAAAGCTTAACATATGGCATGTCTCCTGGCCCTGATGGGCTCAGTCCTGAATTTTTCAAATATTTAATATCTATCCTAGCCAAAACCTTCTAAAATTTGAAAGATCTAAACTGTCTGCCTTTATTCCACACATCTGATGTCTCTGATCTGTACATAAATGGCTACAAAACTGCTCTTATTACTAAATCCAAACGCTATCTCAATGACCCTACAACCTGCAGACCATTATCTCTAATAACATTTTACCTAAAAAGTATGCCACCTTACTAGCTAACAGACTTAAGAATATTCTTCCATCAATAATTTCAACTTTTCAATCCAGATTTAAAAAAATGCTAATGATCCAATCATCACACACTTACCCTGGAAACATTACAAATTCTTAGTGAAAAGCCAAATCATAAATACTTTTCCCTAACTGTTGATGCCTCTAAGACATGAATTTAAATTTTACTTACAGTATTATGTGCCACTGGGATACTCCTCAAGATTTCATAAAAGCTATCTATGCTCTTTATTTGAATGCATACGCAGAAATCTCAGTCGTTAAAATACTCTCTTATCCTGTCCTGTCATTAATGGAACCAGGCAAGGCTGCCCCTCTTTTTTTGTCTATTCATTCTGTATATCACACCCTTATTTATGTCAATCATACACAAATCTTGTTCTTAAATTTCTAAGTTTAGCAGTACTAATATTCCTTTTGCTGATAATATTAATATATATTTCTTATCCTTAAACTCAATTATTCCTGAAATGCTAAATCAAACTGCTATATATTCAGATCTTTCTAACAATAATAATATTAATGTTAAACCTCATAAATGTGTATTTTTACCTTTATATCATAGATATCCCCTTTGGAATTGTTATTACATAATGGTATTAAAATTAATTCTTTCATGAAGCATCTAGCTATTTTTTAACCAGAGAACTACCCAGAACTTGTGAAATAATAATAGAAACTGGTTAAATCTCTAAAATGGCATTGCGAGTTGGGAAAATTAAAACTTTTCTTTCCTATCCAGGATCACACTTGACAAGATGAATAAACTAATAGGCTACTCTTTCATCTTTATTTTTCATTTTATATTATACTAATCAAAATTTTAAGGAGACTATCTCAGTATTGACTAAATCTATATGGCCACCCAAGGCTGTCAGAGTGAATTATAGCATACAAATTATCCCCTGGAAGCAAGGGTGTCTAGGACTACCAGACTTCTCTTTATTACTACTTAAACATTAATGCATGTCAGATGTTATGAGTAATCCATTATATGTAAATTCTAATTGTTGGTGACCCATTTGGATTAAAATGGGCCAATTAATTACTGATGTATGAATGTAATACTTTAGCTCTTAGGTTTCTATACTTTAATGAGCTTAAAACTAACATAGAAGCTGATAAATTATGACTGCTACAAAAATTAATTATCATTGTAAACACAATTTTATTCTTCCAGCTCTCACAACCTCTTAACATTAACCCTAATTTCATATTAAATATCCAAGTTATAGACCTCAGAAATTTCCCATTAATTATAAATAAAACAGTTGGTCTTTTCATTAAACAGTCTCTGAGTTCAACAGAAGTAATGAGGCAAAAAACAAATGTAGGTAAGGCTACCCCCCAATTTAATTTGAATACTGTATCTACTTAACCAGATAATTAATTTTAGCTGTGTAGAGGCCTAAGAAAATGACAAGTTTAATATCCTATGGTGATGTTTAATTAATAACAAATACACCTCATAATCATAAATATGCATCTATTATTTGATGCTCAAAAACTTTGATATACTCTTCTTACTGGAGTAAAATTGAATGACCCCTTCAGCAAATTAAATTTGTAACTATATTCAAGCTAATATAGATATTTTCTCCTTAAAAACTTATTCTAAACTTAGTTTAAACTATGCTTATATGACTCCAACTAATTTTGCAACTATATATATTATATTTCCACCCTTGTGTAAGGCTTGTGAGTAGGAAGATATGATACATGTCTTGCAGAACTGTGAATATGCCAACCAGTTGTGGAATTCATTAAAAATTTTGCTCTGAAAATTGAGATATAATGATGAAAGTATTACCAAGAATTTTGTATTACTTCATATCATACTAGATAACTTTTTTCATAAAGGAAGTAGCTACTGCTACTTGCTGACTGCACAGAGATTTATTTAATGTGTAAAGATTATTACAGCACATGCCTAGCACAAAATTCCTACAACACCATAGCATTGAAACTACTGCTAATTGCTGATTATACACAGCTCTTCCCCTGTTTCCGAGCATCTGTTTTTCCCTTTCCTCATTCATAACCAAACAAGAGCATATATCAAAGAGAAAGAATTCCATACCACTTCTCCATAACATTAATGTTCTCATGTGCTCCACTAGGTGGCAGCATTACCCCCTTTTGTAGTCACATAGGGCATTTTAATTTTAATTTATACTAACTCCCAAAGCCTCCTATACAGAACAGTTGTAACTTTCTCTATAGACCTTTACTTTCCTTGCCCACTTCCCCTGCTTGTCTCATACTTTCCCACTCACCTTACAGCCCAGCTACACCTTTCCCACCTCTAAGAGCCAGATTCACTGATTATCTTCTTGGGATTACTCACTCCTGCCCAGCTCAATCCCGCTCCATAAGCCCTGTGGGCTCACTCCGCTTTCCTACCCTACACCCATTTCCCACCCGCCCCTACTGTCTGTACATTTATACTTCCTCACACCACACCCCTAACAGACCTACACCAATCACATACACACTCTACCACACCCCTCCACTTCCTTACACACACTTGTTGTTGTTTCTTTCGGCTTTTCCCGGTTAGGGGTCGCCACAGCAGAACTC
This sequence comes from Protopterus annectens, assembly GCF_019279795.1. Classification (NCBI taxonomy): domain Eukaryota; kingdom Metazoa; phylum Chordata; order Ceratodontiformes; family Protopteridae; genus Protopterus; species Protopterus annectens. The sequence goes on from NC_056725.1 coordinate 280,435,249, forward strand.
CGGTCCGCTAATAATTGGCAGTTGATTTTTACGTACCGAGTTGCCAGCCCTGAAGCACAACCTTCAACGAAGGAACGCCCATTCACGCATGTCTCCACGCAGAAGATGCTCTAGCTGAGAGTCAAACCGGACAGCGTCTTACTGTGAGGTGACAATGCTACCGCAGCACCACACTAATACTCACAAACCTAACCCACTCCCACACACACACACACCACCTCTCACACACCCATACAACTATGCCTACCTACCACCTACAAACATTACTACTAGCTTCCATGCTAGTAACTCTAACCCACATTACCAAACTTAGCCTCCCCACAAACACACAACTATCTCAGTCCCTCACACCACATCCTCACTCCACCCAAACAAATCCCAAACATATTCACAAATCTCCCCTGAACTCTACTCTACCCCCCCATATGTTCAAACACACTATACTCCCCACCCCATACAACCACACCCTATCCTAAGTACATTCCACAAAAGACACCTCCCCCAGCAAAACCACATTTTCCTATCCCCACAAAACTTCCTCATGCAGCTCCTTCCACATATCTCACTCTCACTCTTAGGAGATATCCACCCCAACCCTGGTCCAAAATACATTACCCACCCAAACCTATCTTAAACACCACACAAACCCAAATATATCCACCTCACCACCCTAAACGTACAAAGCCTCCGTAATAAAATTCCCAACCTTCACGCTTGGCTCTCTCATAACAGCCAGACATAATCGCAGTCTCCGAGACCTGGCTTGAACCCTTAATTAAAGACCATGAAATCCTCCCCCCAGGCTACCATATCATACATAATGACAGACCTCATAGAAAAGGAGGTGGTGTAGCTGTTATCTACCCCTCCACCCTCACCTTCACTCCTATGACCAACCACATCCCAACCTTTGCCAATGCTGAAATAATTGCTGGCTTTTTAAAACTTAACAACTACAAATCCATCTGCATTTTTTGCATCTATATCCCACCTGGAGACAATAACAAAACACTAGAAGACATCCTCTCTTGGTTTAGCTCCAACATCAGAAATGAAACCTACATCCTCTTTGACACAAATATTAATTGGGCCTCCTTCCTCTCAGATACCCCAACCCACTCAATCAACCTTTACAATTTCACTCAACTTAGAAATCTTCCTACCAGGCCAAAGACAGTAACTCTGGTACCATCACAGATTGGATATTAACAACCCACCCCAAACATACCGCCAATGCTGGTATAATACCAGACCCCCTTAGTGATCACCTACCAGCCTTCATAGACCACCTACCCACTCAAATAGAAAAACAACACCAATTTCAGCAATCCTGCAACCTAGCCTCCTTCAGCCCCAAAATTATCTCGGAACATCATAACATTACTGACTGGTCACCACTAAAATGCCTTCCACTAGACAACACCGTATCATATTTTAACCACCCTCCCGATCTAAATGCATCAAATCTAACCCCTACCCCTGGCTATCCCAAGAAACTAAACAGATAATGAAGCAACGAGACAAAAAGTGGAAATAGTACCAAAACCAGATAAACCTAGCACCCAACAAGAATTTAAACATCTGCGTAACCTAGCCAAAAATTTCATAACAAAAGATCGCAAATCCTACTACTTTAATCTGCAATCTGACCACTCAACTAACACAAAGAAATTCTGGACCTCCGTCTCCTCAATTCTCAACCCCGGTAATTAAGCCAACCCCTGCCTCGATCCTAAGCTCACCAGCCTTGAAACAGCCACAAAATCCAACACATTCTTTATAGATAGCATAGTCAGCTTATCCTCCACTTTTTCTAACCAGCCCACCAACGCTACCCCCTCATCCTGCCCCCCCAACCCTCCTCTTCCCTCATCTTCTCCCTTAAACCTGTCTTCACTAACACAATAAAAAGCCTACTCCTAAAGCTAAAACCATGCCGCAATGCACCTGACAACATTCCAGCAAAATTCCTCAAACTATCCACTGAATCAATAGCCTATCCCATAACTATTCTTATAAATAGGTCTATAAAAGAATCCTACTTACCAACAATCTGGCGACAAGCATTCATCATCCCTCTACACAAAGGTGGCAAAAACACTGACACGACTAACTTCAGACCCATAGCTATACTCTCTCCTCTCTCTAAAATACTTGAAAAAATCATCCACTCCCAACTAATGCCATACCTAACCCTGCACAACCTCCTGTCCCCCACCCAACATGGCTTCCACCCAGGCCACAGCCCTATGACTTCCGTCCTTTCCTTACTTGAGACAGTCAACCTAGCACGAGACAGCAGCAACTATGTATCTTCACTGTTTCTAGACCTCTCAAAGGTATTCAATACCATCTCCCACTACCTACTCTTGTCCCAGCTCTCACACCTGCACATCTCACCCTCAACCATATCATGGTTCTCCAGCTACCTTTCCATGTGCCAACAGGCTGTGCAATGGAAAGAGTCAACATCCCCATTCCTACCTGCACCCACAGGAGTACCACAAGGATCTGTACTAGGCCCACTCCTCTTTAACGTATTTATCAACAATTTCCACCTCTCCATCCCTGATGCCTCAGTTTTCCAATATGCAGATGACTCCACTATCATCTGCTCAGCCTCCTGCCCCTCCAAACTTCAAATCATAACCCAAATAGCCTTCTCCAAAACAGAATCATGGATGCAGTCCAACCACCTAGCACTAAACACTAAAAAACAAAACTAATGATTTTCACTCCCACCAAAATCTCCCAACTCAACAAAGACCTATTTTCCATCTATAGTCACAATAACACCCCCCCTAGAAATCATTCCCAGTACCAAACTACTTGGCATCACCATAGACAAAAACCTAAAATTCGACTTCCACATTCTCTCCACAATCAAAAAAAAACACCAAAAAATCGGTCTTCTCTACAGACACAACTGCTACCTCACCCCCTTCTCCCGACAAACCCTTGCATCTACCTTTCTTCTCCCCTCCCTCTTTTATGGTGCCCCCCTATTCTCCAACATACAACTTGGCCTTCATTCCAAACTCAAAGCCTGTTACAAATAAATCTGCAAATTTGCAACCAATTCTAAGAACACTTCCCATCACTGCCACTCTCTAAACACCCTCATCTGGCTAGAAGCTGGCTAGAACTCCCCAACCACCTAAAATACCTCCAGCTTACCACAGCTCACAAACTCATCTTCAAATCAACAGAATGCCCTTTTCTCGCCAAATGTCTAATACCCTACACACCCAGGCGCTCCTTGAGATCCAAAGGCCAAAACCTCTTACAAGTGCAGAAACCCTTACATCCACCTAGCCAATTACTACTATCCCACACCATAGCCAAACTGTGGAAATCTCTACCCTCCCCACTACGTAATTTAGCTAACCATAACAATTTCAAATCTACACTTCTCTCCCATCTGTCCTCCAAATGGGAATGCTCTTCACATGCTCCCACCTAAAAAAAAAAAAAAAAGTAACCACCAATTCCCCATCAAAGCTAACAAAAATATTCATGTTATAAGCTTTCCACAAATTTTATGCATGCTGGCCTCTGGCCTATCTTGCACATACCCTTATAATGTCATCCTCCTAAATGTAATGTAACTTATAGTTTAGTGTAAAATAGATACTTCTGTGCTGATCTTTACTATGTAACCTATTTTGTCTACTGTGATGCAGGTCAAGTACTTTTTTTTATTTAGTGTTTTTTGTAACTTTGCGACATGTAATGTTCTGTGACATCCAGTGTGTGTTTACATAATTTTGTTTTACTATGTACTAGAGCTTTTCTCCTCGGGTCTCCACTGAAAAGGGGCCACAAGCACAGCTGGACTAACCCGGTTAACAAACAATAAATAAATAAAATAAAGTATCTATTTAGTAACTATAGTGTTTATGCTGATCAAAGTTTATATTAAACAAAATTGGCTTGGTTACAAAAAAAGTCTTAAAATAGTTTTAAAGGTATAGGTATAAAATGTATCAGGGTCTTAACATTTATAATTTTAAGGAATAAAAATATCTCTTTTTTCATAGATTGTTAGTCTATGATCTTTGATATTATTACATAATTTTGGTTTTAATTACATATTTACACTCTTAATATTAAATGTTACCTGAGGTACCTGTATACTCGCCATTAGCAGTACACAATTTACAACCTACATTTTTACATTTAACATTTCTTATTTACTAGGCCTTCTCTTTTTCCCCCTGTATCAAAAGATACATTAATTCAACTTTCTTGTTTAACTTCTATATGAAATTTAGCACATTGCATATTTTGTAAATAGTTTATGTAAAATAGCTGTGTAGTACTATATATATATATATATATATATATATATATATATATATATATATATATATATATACAGTTCCCCTACACAAAGTCGAACGTTCAGAAACTCGAAAAGCATATGGCCGAAGCCATATGCTTGAGTTTCTGAAGCTCGACTTCGTGAAAAGGAGCTAAAAAAAG